>NC_134695.1:96376030-96676030 GCF_050947455.1 Rhinoderma darwinii
AGTAAGAAGACATAATTATTGACCGAACAAGCTTTGTGTATGGTCAGCTTTACAGTTACTTTTATAAGGTCCGATAAGGAGATTGCATGGACTGGGGTACCAAATTCTAGGAACGTTTTTACTTTGTAATTGTGCTAAAAAAACCTTGAGTGACTTTTAGACCTGTACATATGGTTCGGCTTTCGGGGAGAAGTATCATTGATTTATGAACTGAACCCAAGTGGGCATGAGATGTGGGGACTATGGCTATGACATAATAATATATGAAGTAAGGTGATGGACATGGTGGCTAGATATGTCCGTGGGAACTATCCAAAGAATAACACTGTTAAAAATTGCTATCCCAAATGGGCATTATTCTATTCTGTATATACCAGCGATTCCAGTCTTTTTATATGTAGTTTTATTGCCGAAAAATACTTGTGACACTTCCCGTACTGTAACCTTATTGTGTCGACTTTAAAACATATGAAATACAAACTGCTTTGTGTCTAGTACTTTTCTCCATGGGAAAATTATGTTCTCTGCTCTAGTTTGACAGTTATAACAAAAAAAAAGAAAAAAAATGTAAGCGACTGCCCCGGTGGACACAAAGATGGCCCAGATATCGTGCCTATTACTTACATTGTAACATTGTACAGTCTGAACCCACTGTAGATCTTAGAATTGAAGATATTTTTTTTCTTTTTGTTGCTCCTCGTACTTCGTGTTCCCTAATACACTTGCGTGATAAAATTCTGAGTGGTGAATGATACTTTTCATTACTTCAATTGACACCTTAATAAAAGTGATCTTCATTAAAGGAGCTGCAAAAAAGAACGCCTTCGATTGACATTTGCCGCTTGATTAGATTGTAAAGATATGATTTTAGCTTTGTCATACAACAAGTCTCTCTCGGCTGTTGTCTGAATTTTAAATCAGCCCTCTCGGCGATGTAAAGGCATTCGGGTTTGATGATATTCTGCAGAGAGAAATTATACACTGATCTCAACGTAGATTTCAATAAACACGTTCCAACTGGCTCAACAGAAAATTGGATTACAGAAATATTTAATAGGATAAATTATCAGGGTTTATGTCTTGTATTTTTGGGTAAGGAATAAAAAAATCTATTGCTTGTGATCTCATCTGTCTATTCTTGTGGAGGTTAACCCAGCCTATCATAGGGGCCTCAGATATGCCCCTTGCCCCTTGCAAGGGACGCATACAGTGTTACATCCAATGTCCTGAACGGCAGTGTGTACTGGAGAGATGGCCCCACATACTATGTACAGACATATTATCACCAAAACATAACTCGCAAGGCAAACAATCTGCATTTGGGTGGGACCTGTCATACTATATTAACAACTTCCCCCCACATAATAAGGCTTAGAAAACACCTAGTACTATATTTCCTACAATTTTTTTTTTAATGTACTACTTAATATACCAAAATAAAATGAGGTATCTGAAGACATTATACTGTGGGGGACCACTAAGGGGACATTATACTGTGTAGGGGCTCTACAGGTGGCAATATACTGTGTGTGGTACTTAGGGGACATTATACAGTGTGGGGGGCACTAAAGGGGACATTATACTGTGTGGGGGCACTATAAAGGGCATTATACTGTGGGGGGCATTATACTTTTTTATGGAGAATTTTTATTATTATAGGAGTGGGGCGCCAAAAGAAAGTTTTGCACGGGGCAACATCTATCCTAAGACCAACCCTGCCCTTACTGACCCAACACAGTTATAGTGCCCCCTTAGTGCCCCATTCATAGTAATAACACTCCCTTTCCAGCTCCTAAACAGTAACAATGCCTCCTAACTGCCCCTACACAGTAATAGTGCCCCATTAGTTCCACTTCACAGCAATAATGCTCCCTTAGAGCTCCAACACAGTATTAGTGCCCCCTCACTGCCCCTACACAGTAATAGTGTCCCCTTAATGCCCCCTTCACAGTAATAACGCTCCCTTGCAGCTCCTACACAATAATAATGCTTCCTTCCTTAATACTCACCTAACCCTGTTTCAATGACGTAGCCTGCAATTTCAGCAGCATGGAGCATGCAGGCATGATGATGTCACTGTGTTAGGCCAGGCTGTGCCGAGGTCCCAGCGCTTCTCAAGTGGCCTCTGAACTGCAAGAGCCGAAGCTCTGCTCGATCATAGTATTCAACTGTATCCACTTTCTGAGGATGCGGATACAGTTGGAACTAGCGGGGGCTTTGTTTAAGAGTGCCCTACCAGTAAAAAAAGTGCCAAGGCACCACCCTACACCAATAACAGTACGTGAGCTCTGCTACTTTGTCGCACTGTGTACTGTACATGCTCTACAGAACACTAATGAGAGAGGAGAGACAGGGTCGCAAGAGATCATTTGAGGGCCGTATTACCCATCAAAGGTCTATTATCTGGTCATTGGCTAAACCTGGGCCCACTGGAAGATCCTCTGGTGCGCTAGTTCAACCCTGCTTCTAAATGTGGCTTCCTACAGAATTTAAGGCCTGGGGTACACATCCACATAAATCACACATTGGGATTCAATATTGACACGGAGAGGCAACAAATCTTAACTATCATCTATAAATTAATGAATATTCTAAGAGTGAACTTTTGGTCTATGTCCGAGGTGTCTAGAATAAAATAAAAGTGTCTATCTTGGATGGCAGATTAGTAGTAGGATCTCCAAAGAAACCCAGTGAGTTCTTTGAGAGCCTCGTCTAGTTTGAGCCTCAGATGCAGGGCGGCTTGATTTCAATGCTGTGCCATCAGCTACTAACATGTGCTGCCCATATTTTAAGATTGGTGACATATGCGATGCTTACGTCTTTGTTAATTATATAGTGCACAAAATACTATGTTACAAATGTAGAACATACATAAAAACCAGGACGTGAGCGTGATTATACGTTCTGAGTCAGGATTACATCACTGTTTAAAAAAGGATACTCCAGTTGTAACTATACTCCTACGAATTAAACAAATCTGCTGCAAATGGCACGTGACGCCTCATTCAGATATCATTACAGAATTTTTCCTTATCTTGCAGTCACTGGTCCCATCACTGCTCCTGTAGAGATCTAGTGAGGAGGATATAAGAATGGTGAGACATAAAGGAAGATGCTTTGCCCGTTCCCCTCAATTTTGCTAAGAAAAATCCATATTCACTCAGCATTACCCATCATTCTTTAACTTTGTCCGATGTGGTGATATATTGATGTTTAATAGGATACAATGTGGTCACCAGCAGGTCTTTGTAAAGCACATATACAACAATGGATGGGGTACTAGAGAGTTGAAGCTTGTTGTAACTTTCCAATAATGTTGTGAGACAACCTACGAAAGTGGTGGGAGCTGGGCCAACTGAGAGTGGTCTTGGCTCCCAGGTACTCTTGATTTGGATTGCATTTGAGCAATTTATCTATTGTTGTATTTTAATATTTTTACTTTAAAGCATTAAAGGCATTAAAAGCATTAAAGGCTTATTATGTTTATGGCATACGATATAACATAAATGTCTGATAGGTCGGGGTCCCACCTCGGGAACGTCCACCTATCAGGACAATGATTGTTTGGTTGTTTCCGGGCTTTCCATAGACTTCAATAGAAAAAGCTAAAACCACCTCTCCACAGCTAAGGTTTCTCCTGTATGTATCTGCTGCCGGCCATATAGGTTTGCTGAGTGCTGTTCTCCTAATATGGGAGTCACGAAAACAGCCAACCAAGCCGTTCTCCAGAGGTGGGACTCCCACATATCCGAAATTTAAGGCATATCCTTTAACATTTTCGGAAGGGGGACTATCCCATAAATAAATGCTGCATTTCATCTAAGACCAATGTGCCCCATCTGGCCATAGGCCATTAGGCACTGCTCGAATGACCTTATGGCTAGTCCAACCCTGGGTGGGAGGTCAACATGCAGTCCTAAGGTATCTGATGCAGTAAACCAGGTGGAGGGGGGGGGGCTTTGTTTTTATTTTTGCTGTGATGCCCTTATACTTCTATTTCCATCTCCTCATTTTTTATTCAGATCTTTTCTTTACTTTGCACATTCAATCACCTGCTCCTGTCACTTTCACCTCGAACACTTCTCAAGAATCCGCCCTTTTCTTACTGTGAAAACAACCGAAACTCTCAATGTCGCTCTGATTCACTCTTGTCTTGACTACTGTAACTCATTACTAAACCGTCTTCCCCTCACTAAATTCTCCCCTGGCCAATCTATACTGAATGCAGCAGCCGGGCTCATCTTTCTGACCAACCGCTACACCAACGCCTCTACTCTGTGCCAGTCACTGCACTGGACCGCTACACCAATGCTCCTACCCTGTGCCAGTCACTGCACTGGACCGCTACACCAATGCCTCTACCCTGTGCCAGTCACTGCACTGGACCGCTACACCAATACCTCTACCCTGTGCCAGTCACTACACTGGACCGCTAAACCAACGCCTCTACTCTGTGCCAGTCACTGCACTGGACCGCTACACCAATGCCCCTACCCTGTGCCAGTTACTGCACTGGACCACTACACCAATGCCTCTACCCTGTGCCAGTCACTGCACTGGACCGCTACACCAATGCCTCTACCCTGTGCCAGTCACTGCACTGGACCGCTACACCAATGCCTCTACCCTGTGCCAGTCACTGCACTGGACCGCTAAACCAACGCCTCTACTCTGTGCCAGTCACTGCACTTGACCGCTACACCAATGCCTCTACCCTGTGCCAGTCACTGCACTGGACAGCTAAACCAACGCCTCTACTCTGTGCCAGTCACTGCACTTGACCGCTACACCAATTCCTCTACCCTGTGCCAGTCACTGCACTGGACCGATTCACCAATGCCTCTACCCTGTGCCAGTCACTGCACTGGACCACTACACCAATGCCTCTACCCAGTGCCAGTCACTACACTGGACCGCTACACCAATGCCTCTACTCTGTGCCAGTCACTGCACTGGACCGCTACACCAATGCCTCTACCCTGTGCCAGTCACTGCACTGGACCGCTACACCAATGCCTCTACCCAGTGCCAGTCACTGCACTGGACCACTACACCAATGCCTCTACCCTGTGCCAGTCACTGCACTGGACCGCTTCACCAATGCCTCTACCCTGTGCCAGTCACTGCACTGGACCGCTAAACCAACGCCTCTACCCTGTGCCAGTCACTGCACTGGACCACTACACCAATGCCTCTACCCAGTGCCAGTCACTACACTGGACCGCTACACCAATGCCTCTACTCTGTGCCAGTCACTGCACTGGACCGCTACACCAATGCCTCTACCCAGTGCCAGTCACTGCACTGGACTGCTACACCAATGCCTCTACCCAGTGCCAGTAACTGCACTGGACCGCTACACCAATGCCTCTACCCTGTGCCAGTCACTGCACTGGACCGCTTCACCAATGCCTCTACCCTGTGTCAGTCACTGCACTGGACCACTACAATAATGCCTCTACCCTGTGCCAGTCACTGCACTGGTCCGCTACAACAATGCCTCTGCCCTGTGCCAGTCACTGAACTGGATCGCTAAACCAACGCCTCTACTCTGCCAGTCGCTGCACTGGACCACTACACCAATGCCTCTACCCAGTGCCAGTCACTGCACTGGACCGCTACACCAATGCCTCTACCCTGTGCCAGTCACTGCACTGGACCACTACACCAATGCCTCTACCCTGTGCCAGTCACTGCACTGGACCGCTACACCAATGCCTCTACCCTGTGCCAGTCACTACACTGGACCGCTAAACCAACGCCTCTATTCTGTGCCAGTCACTGCACTGGACCGCTACACCAATGCCCCTACCCTGTACCAGTCACTGCACTGGACCGCTACACCAATGCCTCTACCCTGTGCCAGTCACTGCACTGGACCGCTACACCAATGCCTCTACCCAGTGCCAGTCACTGCACTGGACTGCTACACCAATGCCTCTACCCAGTGCCAGTCACTGCACTGGACCGCTACACCAATGCCTCTACCCTGTGCCAGTCACTGCACTGGACCGCTTCACCAATGCCTCTACCCTGTGTCAGTCACTGCACTGGACCACTACAACAATGCCTCTACCCTGTGCCAGTCACTGCACTGGTCCGCTACACCAATGCCTCTGCCCTGTGCCAGTCACTGCACTGGATCGCTAAACCAATGCCTCTACTCTGTGCCAGTCGCTGCACTGGACCACTACACCAATGCCTCTACCCAGTGCCAGTCACTGCACTGGACCGCTACACCAATGCCTCTACCCTGTGCCTGTCACTGCACTGGACCGCTACACCAATGCCTCTACCCTGTGCCAGTCACTACACTGGACTGCTAAACCAACGCCTCTACTCTGTGCCAGTCACTGCACTGGACTGCTACACCAATGCCCCTACCCTGTGCCAGTCACTGCACTGGACCGCTACACCAATGCCTCTACCCTGTGCCAGTCACTGCACTGGACCGCTACAACAATGCCTCTACCCTGTGCCAGTCACTGTACTGGACCACTAAACCAATGCCGCTACCCTGTGCCAGTCACTGCACTGGACCGCTACACCAATGCCTCTACCCTGTGCCAGTCACTACACTGGACCGCTACACCAATGCCTCTACTCTGTGCCAGTCACTGCACTGGACCGCTACACCAATGCCTCTACCCTGTGCCAGTCACTGCACTGGACCGCTACACCAATGCCTCTACCCAGTGGCAGTCACTGCACTGGACCACTACACCAATGCCTCTACCCTGTGCCAGTCACTGCACTGGACCGCTTCACCAATGCCTCTACCCTGTGTCAGTCACTGCACTGGACCACTACAACAATGCCTCTACCCTGTGCCAGTCACTGCACTTGTCCGCCACACCAATGCTTCTGCCCTGTGCCAGTCACTGCACTGGATCGCTAAACCAATGCCTCTACTCTGTGCCAGTCGCTGCACTGGACCACTACACCAATGCCTCTACCCAGTGCCAGTCACTGCACTGGACCGCTACACCAATGCCTCTACTCTGTGCCAGTCACTGCACTGGACCGCCACACCAATGCCTCTACCCTGTGCCAGTCACTACACTGGACCGCTACACCAATGCCTCTACTCTGTGCCAGTCACTGCACTGGACCGCTACACCAATGCCTCTACCCTGTGCCAGTCACTGCACTGGACCGCTACACCAATGCCTCTACCCAGTGGCAGTCACTGCACTGGACCACTACACCAATGCCTCTACCCTGTGCCAGTCACTGCACTGGACCGCTTCACCAATGCCTCTACCCTGTGTCAGTCACTGCACTGGACCACTACAACAATGCCTCTACCCTGTGCCAGTCACTGCACTTGTCCGCCACACCAATGCCTCTGCCCTGTGCCAGTCACTGCACTGGATCGCTAAACCAATGCCTCTACTCTGTGCCAGTCGCTGCACTGGACCACTACACCAATGCCTCTACCCAGTGCCAGTCACTGCACTGGACCGCTACACCAATGCCTCTACCCTGTGCCAGTCACTGCACTGGACCGCTACACCAATGCCCCTACCCAGTGCCAGTCACTGCACTGGACCGCTACACCAATGCCTCTACCCTGTGCCAGTCACTGCACTGGACCACTACACCAATGCCTCTACCCTGTGCCTGTCACTGCACTGGACCGCTACACCAATGCCCCTACCCTGTGCCAGTCACTGCACTGGACTGCTACACCAATGCCTCTACCCAGTGCCAGTCACTGCACTGGACCGCTACACCAATGCCTCTACCCTGTGCCAGTCACTGCACTGGACCGCTTCACCAATGCCTCTACCCTGTGTCAGTCACTGCACTGGACCACTACAATAATGCCTCTACCCTGTGCCAGTCACTGCACTGGTCCGCTACAACAATGCCTCTGCCCTGTGCCAGTCACTGAACTGGATCGCTAAACCAACGCCTCTACTCTACCAGTCGCTGCACTGGACCACTACACCAATGCCTCTACCCAGTGCCAGTCACTGCACTGGACCGCTACACCAATGCCTCTACCCTGTGCCAGTCACTGCACTGGACCACTACACCAATGCCTCTACCCTGTGCCAGTCACTGCACTGGACCGCTACACCAATGCCTCTACCCAGTGCCAGTCACTACACTGGACCGCTAAACCAACGCCTCTATTCTGTGCCAGTCACTGCACTGGACCGCTACACCAATGCCCCTACCCTGTACCAGTCACTGCACTGGACCGCTACACCAATGCCTCTACCCTGTGCCAGTCACTGCACTGGACCGCTACACCAATGCCTCTACCCAGTGCCAGTCACTGCACTGGACTGCTACACCAATGCCTCTACCCAGTGCCAGTCACTGCACTGGACCGCTACACCAATGCCTCTACCCTGTGCCAGTCACTGCACTGGACCGCTTCACCAATGCCTCTACCCTGTGTCAGTCACTGCACTGGACCACTACAACAATGCCTCTACCCTGTGCCAGTCACTGCACTGGTCCGCTACACCAATGCCTCTGCCCTGTGCCAGTCACTGCACTGGATCGCTAAACCAATGCCTCTACTCTGTGCCAGTCGCTGCACTGGACCACTACACCAATGCCTCTACCCAGTGCCAGTCACTGCACTGGACCGCTACACCAATGCCTCTACCCTGTGCCTGTCACTGCACTGGACCGCTACACCAATGCCTCTACCCTGTGCCAGTCACTACACTGGACTGCTAAACCAACGCCTCTACTCTGTGCCAGTCACTGCACTGGACTGCTACACCAATGCCCCTACCCTGTGCCAGTCACTGCACTGGACCGCTACACCAATGCCTCTACCCTGTGCCAGTCACTGCACTGGACCGCTACAACAATGCCTCTACCCTGTGCCAGTCACTGTACTGGACCACTAAACCAATGCCTCTACACTGTACCAGTCACTGCACTGGACCGCTACACCAATGCCTCTACCCTGTGCCAGTCACTGCACTGGACCGCTAAACCAACGCCTCTACTCTGTGCCAGTCACTGCACTTGACCGCTACACCAATGCCTCTACCCTGTGCCAGTCACTGCACTGGACCGCTACACCAATGCCTCTACCCAGTGCCAGTCACTGCACTGGACCACTACACCAATACCTCTACCCAGTGCCAGTCACTACACTGGACCGCTACACCAATGCCTCTACTCTGTGCCAGTCACTGCACTGGACCACTACACCAATGCCTCTACCCTGTGCCAGTCACTGCACTGGACCGCTACACCAATGCCTCTACCCAGTGGCAGTCACTGCACTGGACCACTACACCAATGCCTCTACCCTGTGCCAGTCACTGCACTGGACCGCTTCACCAATGCCTCTACCCTGTGTCAGTCACTGCACTGGACCACTACAACAATGCCTCTACCCTGTGCCAGTCATTGCACTTGTCCGCCACACCAATGCCTCTGCCCTGTGCCAGTCACTGCACTGGATCGCTAAACCAATGCCTCTACTCTGTGCCAGTCGCTGCACTGGACCACTACACCAATGCCTCTACCCAGTGCCAGTCACTGCACTGGACCGCTACACCAATGCCTCTACCCTGTGCCAGTCACTGCACTGGACCGCTACACCAATGCCCCTACCCAGTGCCAGTCACTGCACTGGACCGCTACACCAATGCCTCTACCCTGTGCCAGTCACTGCACTGGACCACTACACCAATGCCTCTACCCTGTGCCTGTCACTGCACTGGACCGCTACACCAATGCCCCTACCCTGTGCCAGTCACTGCACTGGACCGCTACACCAATGCCTCTACCCTGTGCCAGTCACTGCACTGGACCGCTACACCAATGCCTCTACCCTGTGCCAGTCACTGTACTGGACCACTAAACCAATGCCTCTACCCTGTGCCAGTCACTGCACTGGACCGCTACACCAATGCCTCTACCCTGTGCCAGTCACTGCACTGGACCGCTAAACCAATGCCTCTACTCTGTGCCAGTCACTGCACTTGACCGCTACACCAATGCCTCTACCCTGTGCCAGTCACTGCACTGGACCGCTACACCAATGCCTCTACCCAGTGCCAGTCACTGCACTGGACCACTACACCAATGCCTCTACCCAGTGCCAGTCACTACACTGGACCGCTACACCAATGCCTCTACTCTGTGCCAGTCACTGCACTGGACCGCTACACCAATGCCTCTACCCTGTGCCTGTCACTGCACTTGACCGCTACACCAATGCCTCTACCCAGTGGCAGTCACTGCACTGGACCACTACACCAATGCCTCTACCCTGTGCCAGTCACTGCACTGGACCGCTTCACCAATGCCTCTACCCTGTGTCAGTCACTGCACTGGACCACTACAACAATGCCTCTACCCTGTGCCAGTCACTGCACTTGTCCGCTACACCAATGCCTCTGCCCTGTGCCAGTCACTGCACTGGATCGCTAAACCAACGCCTCTACTCTGTGCCAGTCACTGCACTGGACCACTACACCAATGCCTCTACCCAGTGCCAGTCACTGCACTGGACCACTACACCAATGCCTCTACCCAGTGCCAATCACTGCACTGGCTGCCCATACACTTTAGAATCAAATATTCTAAAAAACATATTACTCACCCACAAAGCTCTCCACAGTGCTGCACCTCCTTACATCTCCTCCCTCATCTCTGTCTACCCCCTATCCGTGCTCTATGTTCTGCAAACAACCTTCGATTAACATCCTTCATAATCTAAACCTTCCACTCCCGTCTCCAAGATTTCTCTCATGCTGCACCAGTTCTCTGGAATTTGCTACCCAGAACAATTTGTTTAATTCCCAACATCTGCAGTTTTAAGCGTGCCCTGAAAACATCTTTTAGAATGACCTATCACATTTCCTAATCTGACTCCTTTCCTTGACCCCCTTTTACATTAGTCATCAGAACCTGACCCCCTCAGTTTTGTGTAATATTGTCTGTACATGTTCCCTCTAAATTAAAAAGTGCTGCAGAATATGTGAATATGTTGGCGCTATACAGTTGAGATTATTATTATTATTATTCTATAGTAAGTACTATATAGACAAACTCCGTCATGCTCCTATAATTATGTTTAAAAGCTTGTGGTTTGTAGCCCTGTTAATTAGCCATACAATATGTGAAAAATATATTTAATATAAAAAGTATATATAAAACCAGATATTTCTCATCTATTCATATGTGTATTTTACTGCATACATCATAGTGATAATAACCTGTCTATTATGCATAAAAAAAAATATTATTTTCCATACTAAAGGCATGATACAGATATCACGAGGCGTAAATGAGTGCATTTATTAAAAAGGATCCAGTAAAACTTATTCATTGACTTTATGCCTCACAATACACCAACAAGGCTTCAATAAAAGCTTGTAGTTATCATCATGGCAATATGAAATCATCCCGGATAAGCCGGCTATTTATCCCTAGTGGGTTCCCGCATTGAGACTAAACAATGTAAACACAATACAAAAGTGATCTATTATAATGATCGATAATGGGTAGTCTTGTACTATTATGGGATGAATGACAGTCTATGAACACAAAGCAAGTTCTGGGGAAATAAAAGCACATTTTTAAATCAGATAAATAATGATTTTTATTTTTTTCTTACAGTGCAGACGTAGCGAGGTTTGGAGCGCAGAACCTTGTATATACTCATGTTATATTTAAACAAATGCTGTAATTCTCACTTAACCAGAAACCACCAGACAGAATCAATTGAAAATTGACTTTTTGCTCCGTATAAGGCACAATTTAATTCATGTTTGAATGCTTTTAAACTCCATTGACCAACTCATAAATGTTTAAAATACTTACCTAGCGGCCTTCCGACGGTCTATCCATCACGGTGCCTCCGACAGTTGACACCGGTACACTTATAGGTTGAGCCTATAACCTCACAAACTTCTGCCGATTAAATTGCACATAGGAAATTGGAGAGAGTCAAATCCTTCTTTGCTAATGGTGTCTAAGTAAGTGTATGAACCCGGGCCTCTCATTACCATTGGGAAAACCACTTGCCTAGCGAGCACTTTGAGATGGAATCAAATGTGTCATTGAACAAGAGGTTCTACAGCTGCGTTTTTTTTTTTTTCAACCGGCGTACAATTAATGTTAATTCTGAAATGGCTTCCGCTTTTTATGTCACTGGGGGAAATTGTCGAAGCTTTACTTGCTACTTGTGCATATTTCATGCAGAACAAAACTGCAGATGAGATTTTTTTTTCTCCTTGTTGTCTGTTTCCCTTTTACATGCCTGGAAAAACGGGGACACGGGCAACTTTAAAGAGTTCAAGCTGTGCCACTAGAGGGATGGAGATGGAGGAATTCTCTGTTACTTAACTGCCTCTTTATAATCTATTAGCTTTCTACACAGGAGACCTTTATAGGGCCTATAAGAAGTACTCCGGCTGTTTTTCTGCCCCTCCACCTTCCCGTTTGAAAATGTGATGAGGTGCAAGATAGTGAGGTGTATCGGTTTACCTGGTGTTTTATTTCACGAGTAGTCGCTCCGATCCGGACCACCGTTGGGTTATGTGACTGCCCAAATCCTACAGCGTCTGCTGTGGAAACCGGAGGTCAGTCTCTCAATGCAAATGTATGAGCCTCACACATCAAGGCTCTCATAGGCTTGCACTGAGAGACTGTCTTTCGTTCCCTACAGTCGATGCAGTAGGATAGAGGGAGCCAGAATGGAGATCACTTGACTCAACGGAGTTGAGAATGCAACAGCTACCCGTGATATACAGAACTAGGTACGCCGATACACCTGACTACCGTGGGTCTCAGTACATTTTCAAATAGGTAGGGCGGAAAAAAAATAGCCAGGGTGTGTCTTTAATAATCGGGCCAAAATTTTTATTTCCCGGTAGTCTCTGCAATTTAGGAGCCTTCAATAACCTATCTCCACCATTTCCAGCCTGGTAGATAATCTCAAACTCAAATTGTGGTGCTGACTGTAGTAATATTTAGACATTATATAGCAGTTAGGCCCCATTCACATCACTTTTTTTTAAACCTACATTTAGCGAATACACAGGGAAAAGACCTATGTGTTAAACATAGACTGGGATGGATGCCTAATAGTGGCATCCATTACACATAGACTAATATGGTATACATTAAACTTCTATGAATACTCATGACCCTTTTCAGACCATATACAGATATCATTACTGTTTGGCATTCGTCACAGGTATCCGTCACACATAGATTGTTATGGTATCTGTTTAATGTATATGTCATGGAAAGCTATGTAAAGCCCATGACCTATATGTTAATGGGATGCCTGTGACGTACGCCATATAGTAACCCATAGGCTTCCATATTAAAATAAAGGTATACTGCGCTATATTTGATTTGTTTGAGGGATCCTGTTGTATGAAATAGTGTAGCCTACTACGCTATACCATCCTTAGAAAAAAGGTATACAACATATACAACCCAACGGAGGCCAAAAGAGTACTCTTTTGGCCTCTGTCGGCAAATAGATCCCTACAGACACTTTCCCGACGTAGACACTAAAGGTAGGGCAAAAACGTGCTGCTAATGGGGCTTATTTGAGTTGTAAATGGCACTGTTGTATCTTCACAGTATGGCACTATTATGTGGGCATTGTATGGTACTTTATTTGAGTCTATATGGGGGTATCATTTAGGAAAATTATGGGTTTTATGGCTTTATTACTCACTCTGCTCATTTCTCCTACAGGGGATGGAAAGGGAATGGTAAATAAGAACTGGGACCTTTATATTCCAAGATGGAGACCTTTGAAGGCTCTACACCGGGATCAAGTAGGGGTAACATCCCTATCCTTGGACTTAATCACTCTTTTTCTCTTGGTCTTGGACATGGAAACCACATATGTTTTTCCATACCATACATTTTATAAATATTCTTAATGTGAGTTTCCATAGATAATGACCAATTAGATAAAGACATTTCTTTACCCAGCAGATGTTATAATCATGTGAATGTTATATGTCCATAACCATATTCTTAGAAACCCCCTTATCGAGAACAGTCTGCGCAAAGACAGAATTACTGCATGAAGAACTCTCCAAAGACCCATAGTAACAAGAACGTTCAATGTATCTACTATATGATGTCTGATTAATAATGCAGAATAAAACTCGCCATAATGGATAAAGCTAACGTCTTATGTATCGGTAACTGCTGTGTTGCCAATGGGGCCTGCGAACTACTGCCCCGCACAGAGGCCGTTAATGCAGATCTTCAGATCCATAAAACAACAGTGCAGAATTTACCCAAACTTGTCACTTGGGAGGAATGTTATCTAATGACGCTTGCAGTGCTGTCAGACCAGAATAAGTATTCCTTCTGCTGTTCAGATCCCGTGGCACAGTCTACTGAGCCTCATTTTCTGTTGGTACACATAAAATCTTATGTGGGCTATAAATAAAATGATGGATTCCAGACCCAAGACAGAATCAAGAGGGCTGAAATTTATAGCGAAACATGGAATCACCATTTGATGTTATTAAAGTTTTAGGTATGTGATCAGCAGTTGGCTGATGGGGGGAATAAAGGAAACTAAACCAAAGTCAGCGGAAACTAAAACATAAATTGCATCTCATTGTTACTATATAGAGAGACATTTGTAGATATCAGAGGAGTTGCAGTTAACAAAAAGGATAGTGTTAGGTTTCCCATCACAGTAAGGAGCTATAAAGGTTGACCTTTTAAATCATGGTAAAAATAATGTTTGCTTCCAATATAAGATGTCCCTTGGCTTTAAAATCCATAAGAGCTCCAATTACACCAACTAGATTACAGAATGTTGTATATATCCAGGTATCACATTGTTTCTGCGTCTATCTGATAAGATCTGTGTTGCTGGAGGAGTTTGGATCGTCCTATATAAATCTCAGAATAGTTAAAGGGTCTAAACGTTCAACAAACTTCTGACATGTCATAGTAACATGTCAGAAGTTTTGATTGGTGGGGGTCCGAGCAGGGCCGATTCTAGCTTTTTTGCTGCCTGAGGCGAAAATTTAAATGGTGCCCCCCCCCCCCAGCCTGTTCTACACCACCAGCAGCCTCACAAAAAAAAAAAAAACATACAACCATCAGATCATACAGTAACTACATTACTGATTAGAGGCAGAATAAACATTTACATTAAGTGACCCACCGGTGACGTCTCAGATTCTAGTTGTTCTTTTTCTCTTTTTTTCTCCATCCGATTCAGACCTCTATGATGACTTCTCCCGACCATGGTCCATTTCAACAGTTTTCTGTTCAGATGTCTTCAGCTTCTTACTTTTCAAACATTTTTGCACCTACAAATGAAGATACAATTCTCATGGTGCCACACACTACGCCCCTAAATATAATAGTGCCATACACTGCACCTCTAATTATAAAAGTACCATACGCTGTGTCTCACACACAAACACACACACACACACACACACACACACACACACACACACACACACACACACACACACACACACACACACATATAGAGCCCCTGTAGACAGTGCCCCACATAGAGCCCCCTGTACATACTGCCCCCATAGAGCCCCTCTAGATGGCTCCTTGTAGATAGTGCTCCACATATATTGCCCCCACCCCCTTTATAGTGCTCCATATATAGTCCCCACTCCCTGTAGATAGTGCTGCACATATAGCCCCCATGTAGTGGTCCTCATATGGCCCCTACATACAGCTCTACCACCCTGTAGATAGTGCTGCACATATAGACCCCACATACAGCCCTACCCCCTGTAGATAGTGCTGCACATATAGCCCCCACATACTGCCCTACACCCTGTAGATTGTGCTGCACATATAGCCCCCCCACATACAGCCCTACCCCCTGTAGATAGTGCTGCACATATAACCCCCACATACAGACCTACACCCCTGTAGATAGTGCTGCACATATAGCCCCCCACATACAGCCCTACCCACCTCTGTAGATAGTGCATATAGCCCCCACATACAGCCCTACCCCCTGTAGATAGTGCTGCACATATAGCCCCTCATACTTTTAGCAAAAAAAAACTTTACATACTCACCTAAACCCGTTCCCGTGCAGTCTTCTTTCAATGCAGGTGTGCTGGGGCTGAACAGCGTGGCACAGAGTGGAAGGTCAAGTAATTTTACACGACCAATCAGCGCTTTTCAACTTTGATGATGATATCGCGCCGCTTACATCAGTGAAAGGCGCTGAATAGCGGGGCACGGAACGTGTCCCTCCATTCAGCGCTTATGCATGTAATCGTATCTGAGTTTTATAGACGCAGGTACAATTATAGTGCAGGAGGGTGGCTGCGGCTGGTTTCAGTGGTGCCGCCGTCCCCTCAGAGAGGCAGCAGGGCTCCGCCTGAGGCAAGATGCTCATCACATTTCATGGATAGTGCGGCCCTGGGTCCGAGCACTGGGACCCCCACCAATCGCTAAAATGAAGCGGCAGATGCGCTGGTGTGAGTGCTGAGCTAGCCGATGTATCGGAGTACGGGCTCATAGACTTTTTATTGAGCCCATAAACCTCTACATTGATTTCCGGAAAAAGACGAACAGAAACTAAGCGGCTGAGCGCTCACACGAGCACTTCTGCCACTTTGTTTTAGCGATTGGCGGGGGTCTCAGTGCTCGGACCCCCACCAATCAAATCTTCTGACATGTCACTATGACATGTCAGAAGTTTGTTGAATGTTTAGTTACCTTTTAACTCTTTATAATCTAAGCCGAACTGATTATTAAGAGTTAAAAGTTATCGGCTATTCTGAAATCTAGCACCGCTTTCTACAAACTTGCCCCTTTCTTATTTGGTAGGATAAGCTCAAAAAAATGTGAATATTAACGAAGGATATGCTTTCGGGAACTACCACCATTCATGATATGGAACCTGCACAGACATAATGTGTCAGAATCATATTTTATGTGGGTTTTTATTAAGCAGGGGTGGACTTAAAGGAGTTGTCTTATAAATGCTTATGATGTCATGGAAGGGCCACGACTTCTCCAGGCAAAACAGCTGATAGCCACGGCCAGTTTCATATTAAAGGAGTTTTCTTTTGCTGAGACAACCCCTTAAAAAGGGCTTGTTACCTCTCCTGACGTGTCTATTTGAGTAATTACTTTTATTCCTCATAAAATAACAATTCTGGAACATATTTTCATAGAACATGCATTGTGCCTTTCCTCATTGGATATTTACAGAGGGACAGGGGGGGGGGCTGTATGGCGATATCTACAGGGAGGCTGTATGGCACTATCTACAAGGGGGAGGTGGGGCGCTGTCTACAAGTGGAGTGTGACACTGTCTATGGGGGTGGGGCTGTATGGCGCAATCCACAGGACAGCTGTATGGCACAATCTACAGGGGGCACTATCTACAAGCGGGGCTGTGTGTGGCACCTAGGGGAGTGGAGGCCCAGTCAAAAGTTTGCTTTGGGACCCAGTCTTTCCTAGTTACACCCCTGCAGGGACTTCTAATGTCCAAATAGGTGAGGGACCACAGGTGAGAGCCCCATCTATCAGACATGTATGGCATATCATGTAAATCATGTGAATACATACAGTGGTTAAAAACCTGTCCTGATCATGTCCTGCTGACATAGCTGAGCTGGATTTTGCGTTTTCATTGTTGCAGAACTTTCGCCTATAGAATTATTATAGAGAATTATGATTCTATTGCCCAAGGTTCTAAAACGTAAAAGATTATTGGAATCGAATAATGAGTTTAGTGTTTCTTGTCCTTGAGTAATGATATACTGAAACTTTTTTGTCTTGGAAGAAATTCACAAAGGAATCCCAGAACAACAATATAAAACATACCGAGTGTGTTTACAAAAACTAAAATTACTACACCATGACAGAGATATGCAAGAGCACTAACAGTACTTAATGCAGTTAAGGGAGTTAATGATCTGTTCATTAGTATTTCCCATGTACTGTAAAGTTATTTTGGTTGGCAATTATAGCGCCGGATCTGGTCATTAAATGCACATTTGGATTGGATGAACCTTCATGTTAATTCCTATAGAGTAGATGGGTTAGCAGCTGGAGATAATGCTTATCTCAGAGGTGAAACAAAAGGATCAGATATAGCATCAAACTAGGGTTCCTTGGGGCCACAAGGGTAAATGATTCTGAGGGCCACCCTCTATCTATAAAATTTGTTTTGTATTGCATCATACAGTTTGTTATTATTGACCACATAGGACATATAATTTGGTTGATTTGGGAATCAACCCGCAAGAAAAACACCCTAGTGGCAACTGGTTGACTCCAAAGGCACTTCCAAATGGGGTCATATTCTGCTGGACCTTTGGAGCTCATTACTGTGGCAGAACCTGGGCCTACAGAAGTTTCTCAACTCATAAGCAATAGACCCTAGTTACAAGTGGTTGGCTCCAAATGGGGTTGACTCCAGCTGGATCTCATGGGTCCATCATTGTGACTTGGCCTTGGCCCACCGTTTAATCCTTTGGTACTCTGGTGGGCAATTCCAATTCTGATCAGTAGTCTATCCCCCACAAACATTTAAGATCATGACCAAAATGTCTGTTGTACTGCCTGAATCAAGATAAGCTGTTATGATACTGAGCAAATTGAAGATAGTAGACAGCTTATCTAGAGCTATGAAAGGGCGGGATTATTTGGGAGGGCTGGTGATGTCACTATCCATCCCAGTTACCTTCTCTGTTAAGCATTGTCTATTGAGGACAAGCAATAAAAATGCATGATACAAAATAAAGTAAAACCTTCCATACACAGCGCATCATCCATATAGAAGAACTTCTTGCTTGGTGTAATCTTATTGACCCTCAGGTATTGTATTACTTGTCAATGTCAGCCTCTATACAACATCATGATGAGAGGGTTAAGGTAACGGTTCAAGTAGAACTGTTCAGCTGGAAAGACCTCTTGAGATTCATCTCTGTACATCACATGTCTACATAATTTAGTCAAATAACACATTCTCTATTTTATCATTATCATTAGCCCAAATGACTAACAGGAAAATGTAACGTGGTGATTTCACTCTTTATCTAAATTGCTTTCAATCCTTTGGAATTATTTAGTTTTTATCCTGCTGATCCTGAATAACATAAGAGGATGTAGTTTAGATATAGCAGATCCAAGAATGTTTAGAATTTGGCCCCCCAATGGTAGATGGTGACAGAAGGCGCTGATGCATTTGATTACATTCAGTGAGCACATGGACTAGGTATGAGTACAGACGGGAGATTATCAAATTTACTGCCTGTAGGAGCTGGTCCTGGTGTGCCCGGAGAACACGCATGTCCGTTTGCACCTGGAACGCTGTCTTGGGTTGACCAGCGGGATCCATGGCCTGAGCGTACTGTCACGGCTATGGGGTGTGTGGACCCACTAGGTCACTCCGCCATAGCGGATTAGCAGCTGGCCAAACTACAGTCAATGAACGTCTTTAGGATAAGAGAACCTGTATAGAAGTTCTTACAGACACATGGCGTAGCAGCCACTTTAGCGAAGCAGACTCCTTGGCACAGGTGACACTTGGCGTGGCAGATGACACTTGGCATAATGGATGGACTCAACTCCAACACTAGATTTCGCTCAGGAACAAACACAATTACTGGATACGGGATACAAGAAACAGGACACGGGAACACTGGGAACAGGATACAGCTAAGGGTCCCTTTACTAAACGAACATGGGTAGACACAACAACGCTCAAGCACAGGAAGGAGGGCGGGACGGATTTAAAGTTACATAGTTACATAGTTAGTACGGCTGAAAAAAGACACATGTCCATCAAGTTCAACCAAGGGAAGGGAAAAGGGAAGGAAAAATTTCTACACATAGGAGCTAATATTTTTTTGTTCTAGGAAATTATCTAACCCTTTTTTAAAGCCATCTACTGTCCCTGCTCTGACTAGCTCCTGTGGTAGGCTATTCCATAGATTCACAGTTCTCACAGTAAAGAAGCCTTGTCGCCTCTGCAGCTTGAACCTTTTTTTCTCCAGACGGAGGGAGTGCCCCCTTGTTTTTTGAGGGGGTTTTACAAGGAACAGGATTTCACCATATTTTTTGTATGTGCCATTAATATATTTATATAAGATAATCATGTCCCCCCTTAGTCGTCTTTTCTCAAGGCTAAATAGGTTTAATTCTTTCAATCTTTCCTCATAGCTTTAATTCTCCAAGCCCCTAATTAGTTTCGTTGCTCTTCTTTGTATTTTTTCCAACTCCAGGGCATCCTTTCTATGAACTGGAGCCCAGAACTGAACTGCATATTCTAGATGAGGCCTCACTAATGCTTTGTAAAGTGGCAATATTACATCCCTATCCCGTGTGTCCATGCCTCTTTTAATACACGACAATATCCTGCTCGCCTTTGAAGCAGCTGATTGACACTGCATGCTGTTATTGAGTTTATGATTTACAAGAACACCCAGATCCTTCTCAACAAGTGAATCCGCCAGTGTAGCTCCCCCTAGGACATATGATGCATGCAGGTTGTTGGTACCCAGATGCATAACTTTACATTTATCTACATTAAACTTCATCTGCCAAGTGGACGCCCAAACACTTAGTTTGTTTAAATCTGCCTGCAATTCATGAACATCTTCCATAGACTGAACTATATTACATAGCTTGGTGTCATCTGCAAAAATAGAAATAGTGCTATTAATCCCATCCTCTATATCATTAATAAATAAGTTGAATAATAGGGGTCCCAGCACTGAACCCTGGGGTACACCACTTATAACTGGGGACCATTCAGAGTAGGAATCATTGACCACAACTCTCTGGATACGGTCCTTGAGCCAATTCTCAATCCAATTACAAACTATATTTTCTAAACCTATAGTCCTTAATTTACCCATTAGACGTCTATGAGGGACAGTGTCAAATGCCTTTGCAAAGTCCAAAAACACTAAATCCACAGCGGCCCCTCTGTCTAGACTTCTGCTCACCTCTTCATAAAAACAGATTAGGTTAGTTTGACAACTTCTGTCCTTAGTAAAACCGTGCTGGCTGTCACTTATAATACTATTTATTGTCACATAATCCTGTATATAGTCCCTCAATAGCCCCTCAAACATTTTCCCCACGATGGATGTTAAGCTTACTGGTCTATAATTACCTGGGGAAGACCTAGAGCCCTTTTTGAAAATAGGCACCACATTTGCGCTGCGCCAGTCCCTTGGCACTATACCAGTCACTAGAGATTCTCTGAATATTATGAAAAGGGGGACAGAAATAACTGAACTAAGCTCTTTAAGAACTCTAGGGTGTAACCCATCTGGTCCCGGGGCCTTGTGTACATTTATTTTATTTAATTTAGCTTGGACCATATCTACATTCATCCAATTCAGTATATCAACTGATATACTAACAGCACTGGCACAGGCTACATCAGCTGCTCTTTCTTCTGTTGTATATACAGAGCTAAAGAACCCATTTAGTAACTCTGCCTTCTCTTGATCCCCTGTGATCAACTCCCCATTACCATTATCTAGGGGTCCTACATGTTCAGACCTTGGCTTTTTAGCATTTATATACTTGAAGAATTTTTTGGGATTTGTTTTACTATCCTTGGCCACCTGCCTTTCATTTTGTATTTTTGCTAATTTTATTACATTTTTACAGATTTTATTAAGCTCTTTATATTTTACAAAGGCTGCAGCTGTACCCTCAGATTTGTATTTTTTAAATGCCCTTTTTTTGTCGTGTATGGCCCCTTTCACAGAAGGTGTAAGCCATGTGGGGTTTAATTTGAGTCGTTTATACTTGTTACTAGAGATGAGCGAACTTATGAAAAGTTCGGTTCGGCAAGTTCGCCGAATTTCGTGCAAAAGTTCGATTCGGACCGAACTAGTTCTGACCGAACCTGTAATACAAGAAAGCCCCTAAAAATCGTGTATAACACTGTTTTAAAGCCCTAGAAGCCCTGTATAACACTCTTAGGTCACCCATGAGTGTATCCAAGTACTTTTGAGCTGTCTTTAATGCAAAGTTGGTGTCAAAGTTACGCCAACATGTATGGCTCTAGGAAAACGGATGGGACACGGAGATAACTAACAGAAACCACTGCACTTGTGCATGTTGTATGCTTAATGCATTGTTAAAAAAGGTACAAAAATTTACCATTTTAGGCGGCTGATGCCTGCCAGGGTTCATACATATAAGGTGGTAAAAGAAGAAGCAATGGCTTTTGACAAGCCCTCCAAAAATTGACCCTTTTTATTGGCAGATGCCTGCCGGGGTTCTTCCATACATGGATGTAAAAGCAACAAGCAATGGCTTTTCACAAGCCCTCCAAAAATTGACCCTTTTTATTGGCAGATGCCTGCCGAGGTTCTTCCATACATGGATGTAAAAGCAACAAGCAATGGCTTTTCACAAGCCCTCCAAAAATTGACCCTTTTTATTGGCAGATGCCTGCCGGGGTTCTTCCATACATTGATGTAAAAGCAACAATCAATGGCTTTTCACAAGCCCTCCAAAAATTGACCCTTTTTATTGGCAGATGCCTGCCGGGGTTCTTCCATACATGGATGTAAAAGCATTAAAGCAACAAGCAATGGCTTTTGACAAGCCCTCCAAAAATTGACCCTTTTTATTGGCAGATGCCTGCCGGGGTTCTTCCATACATGGATGTAAAAGCATTAAAGCAACAAGCAATGGCTTTTGACAAGCCCTCCAAAAATTTACCCTTTTTATTGGCAGATGCCTGCCGGGGTTCTTCCATACATGGATGTAAAAGCATTAAAGCAACAAGCAATGGCTTTTGACAAGCCCTCCAAAAATTGACCCTTTTTATTGGCAGATGCCTGCCGGGGTTCTTCCATACATGGATGTAAAAGCATTAAAGCAACAAGCAATGGCTTTTCACAAGCCCTCCAAAAATTGACCCTTTTTATTGGCAGATGCCTGCCGGGGTTCTTCCATACATGGATGTAAAAGCATTAAAGCAACAAGCAATGGCTTTTGACAAGCCCTCCAAAAATTGACCCTTTTTATTGGCAGATGCCTGCCGGGGTTCTTCCATACATGGATGTAAAAGCATTAAAGCAACAAGCAATGGCTTTTCACAAGCCCTCCAAAAATTGACCCTTTTTATTGGCAGATGCCTGCCGGGGTTCTTCCATACATGGATGTAAAAGCATTAAAGCAACAAGCAATGGCTTTTGACAAGCCCTCCAAAAATTGACCCTTTTTATTGGCAGATGCCTGCCGGGGTTCTTCCATACATGGATGTAAAAGCATTAAAGCAACAAGCAATGGCTTTTCACAAGCCCTCCAAAAATTTACCCTTTTTATTGGCAGATGCCTGCCGGGGTTCTTCCATACATGGATGTAAAAGCATTAAAGCAACAAGCAATGGCTTTTCACAAGCCCTCCAAAAATTGACCCTTTTTATTGGCAGATGCCTGCCGGGGTTCTTCCATACATGGATGTAAAAGCATTAAAGCAACAAGCAATGGCTTTTGACAAGCCCTCCAAAAATTGACCCTTTTTATTGGCAGATGCCTGCCGGGGTTCTTCCATACATGGATGTAAAAGCATTAAAGCAACAAGCAATGGCTTTTGACAAGCCCTCCAAAAATTTACCCTTTTTATTGGCAGATGCCTGCCGGGGTTCTTCCATACATGGATGTAAAAGCATTAAAGCAACAAGCAATGGCTTTTCACAAGCCCTCCAAAAATTGACCCTTTTTATTGGCAGATGCCTGCCGGGGTTCTTCCATACATGGATGTAAAAGCATTAAAGCAACAAGCAATGGCTTTTGACAAGCCCTCCAAAAATTTACCCTTTTTATTGGCAGATGCCTGCCGGGGTTCTTCCATACATGGATGTAAAAGCATTAAAGCAACAAGCAATGGCTTTTCACAAGCCCTCCAAAAATTGACCCTTTTTATTGGCAGATGCCTGCCGGGGTTCTTCCATACATGGATGTAAAAGCATTAAAGCAACAAGCAATGGCTTTTGACAAGCCCTCCAAAAATTGACCCTTTTTATTGGCAGATGCCTGCCGGGGTTCTTCCATACATGGATGTAAAAGCATTAAAGCAACAAGCAATGGCTTTTCACAAGCCCTCCAAAAATTGACCCTTTTTATTGGCAGATGCCTGCCGGGGTTCTTCCATACATGGATGTAAAAGCATTAAAGCAACAAGCAATGGCTTTTGACAAGCCCTCCAAAAATTGACCCTTTTTATTGGCAGATGCCTGCCGGGGTTCTTCCATACATGGATGTAAAAGCATTAAAGCAACAAGCAATGGCTTTTCACAAGCCCTCCAAAAATTGACCCTTTTTATTGGCAGATGCCTGCCGGGGTTCTTCCATACATGGATGTAAAAGCATTAAAGCAACAAGCAATGGCTTTTGACAAGCCCTCCAAAAATTGACCCTTTTTATTGGCAGATGCCTGCCGGGGTTCTTCCATACATGGATGTAAAAGCATTAAAGCAACAAGCAATGGCTTTTCACAAGCCCTCCAAAAATTGACCCTTTTTATTGGCAGATGCCTGCCGGGGTTCTTCCATACATGGATGTAAAAGCATTAAAGCAACAAGCAATGGCTTTTCACAAGCCCTCCAAAAATTGACCCTTTTTATTGGCAGATGCCTGCCGGGGTTCTTCCATACATGGATGTAAAAGCATTAAAGCAACAAGCAATGGCTTTTCACAAGCCCTCCAAAAATTGACCCTTTTTATTGGCAGATGCCTGCCGGGGTTCTTCCATACATGGATGTAAAAGCATTAAAGCAACAAGCAATGGCTTTTGACAAGCCCTCCAAAAATTGACCCTTTTTATTGGCAGATGCCTGCCGGGGTTCTTCCATACATGGATGTAAAAGCATTAAAGCAACAAGCAATGGCTTTTCACAAGCCCTCCAAAAATTGACCCTTTTTATTGGCAGATGCCTGCCGGGGTTCTTCCATACATGGATGTAAAAGCATTAAAGCAACAAGCAATGGCTTTTCACAAGCCCTCCAAAAATTGACCCTTTTTATTGGCAAGGGTGAGTAGTAGCAGCACATTAAAAGACACTGGACGACAGTCACAGGACAAAGCCCTGTGGTGGGGCAGGCCTGCTTGTAGCAGACGGGCGGCAGTGGAGGTTTATTGGTGGTAGTAGTCGAGGTAGCCAACACAGACAGCAAGGGTGCAAGCAGTAGTAGCAGTAGTAGCAGCACATTAAAAAAAGAGACTGGACAGTCACAGGAGGACATAGCCCTGTGGTGGGGCAGGCCTCAGGCCTGCTTGTAGCAGACGGCAGTGGAGGTGTATTGGTGGTAGTAGAGGTAGACTAGCCAACACAGACAGCAAGGGTGGTAGACTGGTAGTAGCAGCAGCACATTAAAAAAAGAGACTGGACGACAGTCACAGGACATAGCCCTGTGGTGGGGTAGGCCTGCTTGTAGCAGACGGGCGGCAGTGTAGGTGTATTGGTGGTAGTAGAGGTACTAGCCAACACAGACAGCAAGGGTGCAAGCAGTAGTAGCAGTAGTAGCAGCACATTAAAAAAAAGAGACTGGACAGTCACAGGAGGACAAAGCCCTGTGGTGGGGCAGGCCTCAGGCCTGCTTGTAGCAGACGGGCGGCAGTGGAGGTGTATTGGTGGTAGTAGCCGAGGTAGCCAACACAGACAGCAAGGGTGCAAGCAGTAGTAGCAGTAGTAGCAGCACATTAAAAAAAAGAGACTGGACAGTCACAGGAGGACAAAGCCCTGTGGTGGGGCAGGCCTCAGGCCTGCTTGTAGCAGACGGGCGGCAGTGGAGGTGTATTGGTGGTAGTAGCCGAGGTAGCCAACACAGACAGCAAGGGTGCAAGCAGTAGTAGCAGTAGTAGCAGCACATTAAAAAAAGAGACTGGACAGTCAGAGGGGGACAAAGCCCTGTGGTGGGGCAGGCCTCAGGCCTGCTTGTAGCAGACGGGCGGCAGTGGAGGTGTATTGGTGGTAGTAGTCGAGGTAGCCAACACAGACAGCAAGGGTGCAAGCAGTAGTAGCAGTAGTAGCAGCAGCACATTAAAAAAAAGAGACTGGACAGTCACAGGAGGACAAAGCCCTGTAGTGGGGCAGGCCTCAGGCCTGCTTGTAGCAGATGGCAGTGTAGGTGTATTGGTGGTAGTAGAGGTACTAGCCAACACAGACAGCAAGGGTGCAAGCAGTAGTAGCAGTAGTAGCAGCACATTAAAAAAAGAGACTGGAGAGTCACAGGACAAAGCCCTCTGGTGGGGCAGGCCTGCTTGTAGCAGACGGCACTGGGGTGGATTGGTGGTAGAAGTAGTAGCAGCTGCAGCACCAACAGCGGCACATTAAAAAAAGAGTGGACAGGACAGAATCCCATAGTAGCAGGCGGCAGTAGCAGGCGGCAGCAGCAGCAGCAATGTAAGATCTAATCAGTGGCATCAGGCACAGGGGTTTTAAAATCCTCACCGATCCACGCTTGATTCATTTTCAGAAACGTGAGATTTTCCAAGCTGTTGGCGGACAATCTTGTTCGCTTAGGGGTGACGAAGCCCCCTGCTGCGCTGAATACCCTCTCTGACGCTACACTGGAGGGTGGACAAGACAGTACACCCATGGCAAACTGGGCCAGTTCTTGCCAATGATCCAATCTGCTGACCCAGAAGTCCATGGGGTCTGGGATCAGCATTTCTGACGGAGAAAGGGCACAGTCCAAGTACGAGTGAACCTGGTTGTTTAGGTGCTGCACCTGGAGATGGTGAACATCCCTTTGGTGACTAGTGCTACGATGTGTGTCAGGTCGGGGTATTGGATGTAAAAATGTTGTCATCATATTTTCCAAACTGAATTGGCTGCTGCTGCTGCTGCTGCTGCCGCTGCTGCCACGGCTGCCGCCTATTGCAGAGGTAGCTCTGCCAGAGGCGGTGGAACGATGAGACAGTGGGGAGCGGAGAGTGGCCCCCTGGTCAGACATGCTTGCAGCGGGTGTCTGCCGTTTGAAAGCCATGACAAGCTGGCTGCATAGCTTCTCTCTATAATAAGCCAATTTTGCCTCCCTCTCGGAAGGCGCAAAAAACTCCCCCATTTTGGCTTTATACCGAGGGTCTAAAAGTGTGGCTATCCAGTAGTCATCTCTTTGCTTCATGCTAACAATACGACAGTCAGCGCGCAAGTAACGAAGCATACAGCTCGCCATCCTGGCCAGCGTTTCAGAGGGCCCGGTTGGTTCCATCTCCGCCCCATACTGCCATGGTTGTCCATCATCAAGGTCGTCGTCAGACTCGTCATCACCACCATCACTGTCATGTTGTGCGGCTGCCTCGTCCCCTATCCCTTCCTGTGATTCCATCTCCAAATCCAGCTCCTCTTCAGGTCCTGTTTCCTCATCCTCCTCCTCCTCCTCAACATCCATAGCCAGATGTGATCCTTCCTCCATCCTTTGCTGAATCATCGCTGTGAGCGTTTGCTCCATAATGAATATCAGCGGCATAACATCGTTCATTCCGCTAGCGTCACGGCTCACAAATCGTGTGGCCTCTTCAAAGGGCCTCAAAACGCGACATGCGTCTCTAACCAGCTGCCAGTGCCTGAGCTCGAAATTACACTGGCTCCAAACGCTGCCCGTCTGCTGCATCAGGAAATCATTCACGGCTTTCCGCTGTTCGTACAGACGGTCCAACATGTGCAGGGTGGAATTCCATCGTGTTGGAACGTCGCAAATCAGGCTGTGTTCTGGGAGATTGTTTTGACGCTGCAAGTCCAGGAGGGCGTGCTTAAATGCATACGAACGTCTAAAGCGAACGCAAACCCTCCTGGACATGGCCAGCACACCCTTCAAACCAACATATGACTTTAAGAAGCGTGTTATGACCAGATTGATCACATGTGCCATGCAAGGAGCGTGTGTCAGGTGACCTAGACGCAGTGCAGCCACAACGTTCTTGCCGTTATCAGAGACAACATTGCCCAGTGTGAGTTTCAGAGGAGACAGCCAGCGTGCGATTTCCTCCTTGATGCACAGCAGCAGCTCCTGCCCTGTGTGGCTTTTCTCGCCCAGGCTCAGCAGGTGTAAGACAGCGTTGTGGCGCTTCACCTTGCACCTATGAAAAGAGGAGGGAGGAGGAGTGGAAGATACGCTGTGTCCTGTCGGGGACGGGAAGACCTCCAAGGAGGAAGGCAAGGAGGAGGAGGAGGAGTAGGAGGAGAAGGATGGTAGGCGCCTGGTGTCCGGAGTTGAACTAGAAACATACAAGCGTGGAGGTGGTAATGCCTGGCATTGCTGCGTTGGTGCATCGGACTGCAAAATATTGACCCAGTGGGCCGTGAAAGACATGTACTGTCCCTGCCCATAGTTGCTGCTCCACGTGTCGACGGTGGCATGTACCCTGCTGCACACGGATAATTGCAAGGACTTGGACACCTTTTCCTCGACATGCTTGTGCAAGGCAGGGACAGCTGTTTTGGAGAAGTAATGTCGGCTAGGTATTCGCCACCTAGGCTGAGCGCACGCCATCAATTGCTTGAAGCCGGCGGAGTCGACCAGGTGGTACGGCAGCGACTGCACCACCAACAACTTTGCCAGGTGTGAATTAAGCCGCACGACAAGTGGATGACTGGGTATATATTGTTGCTTATTGGACAACGATTCCGTAATGGATAACTGACGGGACATAGGAGGAGCACTAGATGACAGTGATGATGATGATGACAACGACATGGTGGATAAGGCCTGGCTACTACTTAGATGACAGGGACTCGGAGCAGCAGCAGCAGCGGAAGAGGGGTCTTCATTAGATGTACATGATGGTGGGGCATGTTGATTGTCCCACATGGCCTTGTGATGCCGTTCCATGTGTTTACGTAGAGCAGTAGTTCCTACATTGCTGCCCTGCCCACGCCTTACTTTCTGCTTGCAGATACGGCACTGTGCCATGTTTTCCTCCTCTGGGAAGGTACAGAAAAATTGCCACACGGCAGAGTACCGTAAAGAGGTAGTACCACGTCCACCACCACCACCACCACAACCACCCGAGCTTGCCCCTTGTCTGGCAGGCTTTTTTCGGGAACCTACACCAGCATCTGTGTCGCCGTCACCGGCTCCTGAGCTGACCCTACCGCTGCAACGTTTTGCAGATTGACTTCTGCCCCTACCTCGGCTTGGCTGTTTATCACATCCAGTGCCGCCACTACTACCCTCCTCCTCTGACGCCGTCATCACCTCGTCACCTGGTTCCCACGTCCTGTCTAAAACAACATCATCATCATAGCCTTCCTCATCATCCCCGCCACTTCTGTTACTGTGTTGTGAATGTGATGTGACATCATGGCGGGCTCCATGCCCCCCCTCATTACTGCGTCTGCCACCACGGCTACCACCACCAACACCCCCACTACCGCAGCTATGCGTCTCGGTCACCGCTTCCACCTCCACCACCGCCGCAACACACTCCGTTGGCTGACTCGCGGAAAACAAATCATCATCATCACTATGTTGTTCAGTATCTTCCTTCGCACCCGAGGAGATGTCTCTTAGGACTCTCAGGAAAGATGGCTTCCCGCTAGGAAGGGGGAGCGAAGACATAGATGATGGAATGGAAACGCTAGAAATACCTATATTACTACTGTCACCGTGCCAAGGAACTGTAGAGGATCTGGAATCCAACGAAACCTGGCTTGAAGCCAGATCGTCAGAGTCTTCCTGCTGAGATGACCGCGAGCCAGCCAACCAGTCCACAATGGCCGTATTGTCTAAAGTAACCCGCCCACCGGAGGAGATGGACAAGTCTGGCTTGCTGATACTACTACTAGCAGGCACATGGCAGCTGCTACTAGTGGAACTGGGCACATGTCTTGTGCCACAAATGCTGCTACTGGGTCTGGCACCAACAGATCCAACATTTGGACTGGAAGAGGAGACGGCATGGGTGTTTCTTCCTCTACCCCGTCCTTTCACAACCTTTTTTTTCCCAGACATTTCAGAGCCCCTTTTAAAAGCGTATTCACACACGGACACTGGCTTGGCAAATGGCAATGAATGAGAATTTCAATCAGCCTCGCTGCAGTGCACTCAGGGAATGCTGGGCCTTGTAGTACTACTACTACCACTACTACAAAGGCTGCCTGTATTGCAAGTTGGATGCAATGGGGATGAGCCCCTTCTAAAAGCGTATTCACACACGGACACTGGCTTGGCAAATGGCAATGAATGAGAATTTCAATCAGCCTCGCTGCAGTGCACTCAGGGAATGCTGGGCCTTGTAGTACTACTAGGCTGCCTGTATGGCAAGTTGGATTGTTATTCCAGGGATGAGCCCCTTTTAAAAGCGTATTCACACACGGACACTGGCTTGGCAAATGGCAATGAATGAGAATTTCAATCAGCCTCGCTGCAGTGCACTCAGGGAATGCTGGGCGTTGTAGTACTTCTAGGCTGCCTGTATGGCAAGTTGGATTGTTATCCTGTTAATAACGGCCAGGGATGAGCCCCTTTTAAAAGCGTATTCACACACGGACACTGGCTTGGCAAATGGCAATGAATGAGAATTTCAATCAGCCTCGCTGCAGTGCACTCAGGGAATGCTGGGCCTTGTAGTACTACTACTACCACTACTACAAAGGCTGCCTGTATTGCAAGTTGGATGCAATGGGGATGAGCCCCTTCTAAAAGCGTATTCACACACGGACACTGGCTTGGCAAATGGCAATGAATGAGAATTTCAATCAGCCTCGCTGCAGTGCACTCAGGGAATGCTGGGCCTTGTAGTACTACTAGGCTGCCTGTATGGCAAGTTGGATTGTTATTCCAGGGATGAGCCCCTTTTAAAAGCGTATTCACACACGGACACTGGCTTGGCAAATGGCAATGAATGAGAATTTCAATCAGCCTCGCTGCAGTGCACTCAGGGAATGCTGGGCCTTGTAGTACTACTAGGCTGCCTGTATGGCAAGTTGGATTGTTATCCTGTTAATAACGGCCAGGGATGAGCCCCTTTTAAAAGCGTGTTCACACACGGACACTGGCTTGGCAAATGGCAATGAATGAGAATTTCAATCAGCCTCGCTGCAGTGCACTCAGGGAATGCTGGGCCTTGTAGTACTACTAGGCTGCCTGTATGGCAAGTTGGATTGTTATTCCAGGGATGAGCCCCTTTTAAAAGCGTATTCACACACGGACACTGGCTTGGCAAATGGCAATGAATGAGAATTTCAATCAGCCTCGCTGCAGTGCACTCAGGGAATGCTGGGCGTTGTAGTACTTCTAGGCTGCCTGTATGGCAAGTTGGATTGTTATCCTGTTAATAACGGCCAGGGATGAGCCCCTTTTAAAAGCGTATTCACACACGGACACTGGCTTGGCAAATGGCAATGAATGAGAATTTCAATCAGCCTCGCTGCAGTGCACTCAGGGAATGCTGGGCCTTGTAGTACTACTACTACCACTACTACAAAGGCTGCCTGTATTGCAAGTTGGATGCAATGGGGATGAGCCCCTTCTAAAAGCGTATTCACACACGGACACTGGCTTGGCAAATGGCAATGAATGAGAATTTCAATCAGCCTCGCTGCAGTGCACTCAGGGAATGCTGGGCCTTGTAGTACTACTACTACCACTACTACAAAGGCTGCCTGTATTGCAAGTTGGATGCAATGGGGATGAGCCCCTTCTAAAAGCGTATTCACACACGGACACTGGCTTGGCAAATGGCAATGAATGAGAATTTCAATCAGCCTCGCTGCAGTGCACTCAGGGAATGCTGGGCGTTGTAGTACTTCTAGGCTGCCTGTATGGCAAGTTGGATTGTTATTCCAGGGATGAGCCCCTTTTAAAAGCGTATTCACACACGGACACTGGCTTGGCAAATGGCAATGAATGAGAATTTCAATCAGCCTCGCTGCAGTGCACTCAGGGAATGCTGGGCCTTGTAGTACTACTAGGCTGCCTGTATGGCAAGTTGGATTGTTATTCCAGGGATGAGCCCCTTTTAAAAGCGTATTCACACACGGACACTGGCTTGGCAAATGGCAATGAATGAGAATTTCAATCAGCCTCGCTGCAGTGCACTCAGGGAATGCTGGGCGTTGTAGTACTTCTAGGCTGCCTGTATGGCAAGTTGGATTGTTATCCTGTTAATAACGGCCAGGGATGAGCCCCTTTTAAAAGCGTATTCACACACGGACACTGGCTTGGCAAATGGCAATGAATGAGAATTTCAATCAGCCTCGCTGCAGTGCACTCAGGGAATGCTGGGCCTTGTAGTACTACTACTACCACTACTACAAAGGCTGCCTGTATTGCAAGTTGGATGCAATGGGGATGAGCCCCTTCTAAAAGCGTATTCACACACGGACACTGGCTTGGCAAATGGCAATGAATGAGAATTTCAATCAGCCTCGCTGCAGTGCACTCAGGGAATGCTGGGCCTTGTAGTACTACTACTACCACTACTACAAAGGCTGCCTGTATTGCAAGTTGGATGCAATGGGGATGAGCCCCTTCTAAAAGCGTATTCACACACGGACACTGGCTTGGCAAATGGCAATGAATGAGAATTTCAATCAGCCTCGCTGCAGTGCACTCAGGGAATGCTGGGCGTTGTAGTACTTCTAGGCTGCCTGTATGGCAAGTTGGATTGTTATTCCAGGGATGAGCCCCTTTTAAAAGCGTATTCACACACGGACACTGGCTTGGCAAATGGCAATGAATGAGAATTTCAATCAGCCTCGCTGCAGTGCACTCAGGGAATGCTGGGCCTTGTAGTACTACTAGGCTGCCTGTATGGCAAGTTGGATTGTTATTCCAGGGATGAGCCCCTTTTAAAAGCGTATTCACACACGGACACTGGCTTGGCAAATGGCAATGAATGAGAATTTCAATCAGCCTCGCTGCAGTGCACTCAGGGAATGCTGGGCCTTGTAGTACTACTACTACCACTACTACAAAGGCTGCCTGTATTGCAAGTTGGATGCAATGGGGATGAGCCCCTTCTAAAAGCGTATTCACACACGGACACTGGCTTGGCAAATGGCAATGAATGAGAATTTCAATCAGCCTCGCTGCAGTGCACTCAGGGAATGCTGGGCCTTGTAGTACTACTACTACCACTACTACAAAGGCTGCCTGTATTGCAAGTTGGATGCAATGGGGATGAGCCCCTTCTAAAAGCGTATTCACACACGGACACTGGCTTGGCAAATGGCAATGAATGAGAATTTCAATCAGCCTCGCTGCAGTGCACTCAGGGAATGCTGGGCGTTGTAGTACTTCTAGGCTGCCTGTATGGCAAGTTGGATTGTTATTCCAGGGATGAGCCCCTTTTAAAAGCGTATTCATACACGGACACTGGCTTGGCAAATGGCAATGAATGAGAATTTCAATCAGCCTCGCTGCAGTGCACTCAGGGAATGCTGGGCCTTGTAGTACTACTAGGCTGCCTGTATGGCAAGTTGGATTGTTATTCCATGGATGAGCCCCTTTTAAAAGCGTATTCACACACGGACACTGGCTTGGCAAATGGCAATGAATGAGAATTTCAATCAGCCTCGCTGCAGTGCACTCAGGGAATGTTGGGCCTTATAGTACTACTACTACCACTACTACAAAGGCTGCCTGTATTGCAAGTTGGATGCAACGGGGATGAGCCCCTTATAAAAGCGTATTCACACACTGGCTAAGTAGTGAGTAGTGGATGAGCCCCTTCGATTTCTGAATTCCTGCCTTTTAGATTCCTAAAGCTTTCCCTTACTGCACAGAGATGCTATCCCTACAGCTCCTGTCTGTAAAATGGCCGCTGAGCTCCGTGCATAGACTTTTATTGCAGGCTTGAGCCCGCCCCTATGCTGCCTCCCGATTGGCTGGGAGAGCCGTTTGCAAGGCATTATGGGGTAGCCTGATGTCAGGTGATCTTCTGTAATCCTCCATTTTAGATGTAACATGTGGCAGGCGCCAAAATGTAGCCGGGTTCGGTCAAAACGGGTTCGGCCGAACCCGGTAAAGTTCGGATTCGCTGCGAACCGAACTTTTCCTGAAGTTCGGACCGAAACCGGGTTCGGTTGTCCCGGTTCGCTCATCTCTACTTGTTACCTATAGGAATACATTTTGCACTATAATAACTCAAAGTAGATTTGAAAATGTCCCATTTATCATTTGTTCCATTATTTGACATTAGTTCCTCCCAGTCCATATCCTGAATTGCAGCCCTCATCCTGGGGAAATTGGCTTTCTTAAAATTAAATGTTTTTGCCCTCCCAGCCTGCGTTTGTTTTTTACAGTATAGGTAAAATGTAACTATATTATGATCACTGTTACCGAGGTTTTCACGAACATTGACATTCCCAACAAGATCTGCATTATTAGAAATGACCAGATCCAACAGAGCTTCACCTCTAGTCGGGTCTTGCACAAACTGGCCCATAAAATTTTCCTGCAACAGGTTGAGGAAATGTCTCCCCTTTGCAGTTGAAGCTGAACCATGACACCAATTAATATCCCGGAAATTAAAATCTCCCATTATCACTACAGTACCCGCCTGTGCAGCCCGCTCCATCTGTTTATATAGCTGAACTTCCAACTACTCAGTTATATTGGGGGGTCTATAGATTACACCAAAAGTAATTTTTTCAGTGTTTACCTCCCTTTCTAGTTCCACCCACAAGGTTTCAACCTCCTCACAGTATTCACCCACTATTGTCTCTTTCAGACTCGCCTTCATATCATTTCTCACATACAGACATACACCACCACCTTTCCTATTTGTCCTGTCTTTCCGAAAAAGTGTAAAACCCTGTAGATTTACAGCCCAGTCATGTGAAGAGTCCAGCCATGTTTCAGCAACACCAACTATATCTATAGTTTCTTCCACTATCAAGGCCTCCAGCTCCCCCATTTTGCTTGCTAGACTTCTGGCATTTGTGAACATACACTTTAACTTGCCTGTCAGTTTTTCACTTTTATTATCAGAAATGTGATTTGACATTAATTGGGCCTTTTTATTTACACTGATGTTTTGTAACGAACGGATCTCCTTATCTTGTTGTCTAGTCCTCTCCCCACATTCTGTTTCTCTCCCCACCAATATAGTCTGACCCCTCTCTAACCTGGCTACCCCTTTTTTTTCTACATTGACCTCCCTCCTCAGCCCTAGTTTAAATACTCCGCCACCCCAGCTAGAATTCTCTCCCCCAATCATCTGCAGAATACAGTTTGTACCCCAATGAAAAGTCAGCCCAGTGCTCTAGGAACCCAAATCCTTCTCCTCTACACCAAGACTTCAGCCATGCATTTAACTCCCTGAGCTCCCGCTGTCTTTCCTGTGATGCGCATGGCACAGGCAGTATTCCTGAGAATACTACTTTGGAGGTCCTTCCCTTCAGCTTGTAGCCTAGTTCTTTAAAATTATTCTTAAGGCTCCTCCACCTACCATTTATTCTGTCATTGGTACCGACATGGACCACGACAGCTGGATCATCACCAGCCCCTCCCAGCAATTTGTCCACCCGTTCCACCACATGCCGAACCCTGGCACCAGGGAGACAGCAAACTATTCGGTTGAGGTGGTCTTGGCGACAAATTATTCTATCCGTCTTCCTGATTATAGAATCCCCTACGACTATCAATTGTCTTGGCTTACCTGCATTACCATCCCGCCGACTACTAGCTGGGCTGTTCTCCCGGCTGTTAGGGAGATCAGTATCCACTAGGGCTGCCATTTCTGAGACTGACACCCTCGCATCATCACCCAACTTGGCAATTTTGCCTGGAATGTCAGAAACCGGACCGGCCTTCCTTTTCTTTGACCCCTTTCTACTGCCCCTAACTACATTAACCCAGCTACTTACCTGATCCTGCTCACCCATGTCTACACCCTCCAGTTCTAACCCACTAACTGCATGCTCCGTGAGCAGCAAGCTCAGCTCAAGATTGTCTATCCTCCTCAGTGTTGCATTCTGCTCCTCCAGATCTCTAATACGAGCTTCCAGGTGACCAACATGCTCACATCTGCCACAGAGGTATTCACCCTGGAACTCCGGCTCCAGACGTGCATACATATGGCAAACTGTGCACCGAAGAAAACCTCCAATCTTGCTATCCATTATCCCAGTTACAAAAAAAAAAAAAACAGCGAACAGTTGTTAATCAAAAAGATAAAGAAGTAGAAGAGCACTTACTGGGGCTTAACTCCTCTTTTCAACTCCGGTTTTTGGAACTCCACTTGATCTACAACCCACTTTTTTCAAGCCACAGTGTAGCTAAATGTTTAAAAAACTTCTGACATGCCATAGTGACATGTCAGAAGTTTGTATTGGTGGGGGTCCAAGCACTGAAACCCCAACCAATCGCTAGAACGAAGCAGCTGAAGCTCTCGTGTGAGCGCTCAGCCGCTTCGTGTCTGTTCGGCTTTTTCTGGAAAGCCGATGTATCAGAGTATCGGAGTACGGGCTCATAGACTTTCTATTGAGTCCGTACACCGATACATTTATTTCCGGAAAAAGCCAAACAGATACGAGGCGGCTGAGTGCTCACACAAGCGCTTCAGCTGCTTCGTTCTAGCGATTGGTGGGGGTCTCAGTGCTCGGACCCCACCAATCCAAACTTCTGACATGTCACTATGACATGTCAGAAGTTTGTCAAACGTTTAGCTACACTTTAAGTAGGGCAGTGTGCACAGGGATAGGATAGGGAAGGTTATAGTGGTGCACTGGCCCTTTAGGTTACCAGGGCTCGTGCGCACCCTATGGCAGCGAGCCACAGGCGGGAACAGTACATGCACGCTTCCCCGGGGAGGAGGGGGAGGACGCCGGCACAAAGGTAAACGATGCTGGAAAAACTAACGGCGGCCACCAGCGCTACATAGCCACCTTTTTCTTGACTTTTAACACATTAAATACACAGTGACAAGAAACTTTATCTTGACTTTTTCAATGGCTTTTGTTGTGTGATTTCATGCTGCAGCAGGTTATCAGAGTCAAGATAAACTTGTCTGCATTAGTATATGAGATGTGGTAGAGTTAAGATTATTAGATCAGAGTTTGTCATTTGGCACAATGCATAAAATGTACACAAAAAGAGTCCCCACACTACTCCAAACTAGAAAAACACTTAAAGGGGTTGTCCACGCACGGACAACTGATGACCTACCCACAGGATAGGTCATGAGTATATGATCGGTGTGGGTACGAAACACAGACCCCCGCACCGATCAGCTGCTCCGGCTGCATTTGGGCATCGGATGTCCATGCTGGAAGCAGATGGCTCTGGTCACGAAATAGCGGCCGAGCTGCAGTACTGCTATTGAAGTGGATAGGAGCAGAGTTACAATTCTGCAGCACGGCCGCTGTACAGTGTATGGAGCCATCTGCTCCCGACACCGAATTCTGCATAACATCCGGCGCCTGGAGGCAGCCGGAGCAGCTGATCAGTGTGGGGTTCGGGTGTCAGACCTCCACCGATCATATACTGATGACCTATCCTGTGGATAGGTCATCAGTTGTCCGTGCATGGACAACCCCTTTAATACATATAAAATGCTATTAGGCCTCATGCACACTTCCATCACCGTTTTATCGGCCGTTTTTGACGGATCCGTGTGTCCGTTTTTGTTTCCGTGTGCACTCTGTTTCCGTTCTGTATTTCCGTTTTACACGGACGTTGTGCTTTCGTAAACTTCATTTGAACTTGTCACATGTCCAAGGAAACACCCATAGATAGGTTACAAGAAGTTTTTGGTGCTGTTTTCTGTAGCTTTCAGAGCATAGAGAACAGTTTGAGATTAGTCTGCTTGACTTGCTTTGTTTTTTTTGGGATTTCTGCAGTGAAATGTGTGCATTTACTTACTCAGGGGCGTAGCTAGGGGGGGCAGGTGGGGCATGTGCCCCGGGCGCAACTTAGAGGGGGGCACCAGCGCCACCTCCTCCTGCACTATAATTGTACCTGTGTCGCAAGTCCCCCGTAGATAAAGTCCCCCTTGTAGATAAAGGCCCCCCCCCCCGTGTAGACAAAGTCCCCCCGTAGATAAAGTCCTCCCTGTAGATACAGCCACACACTTTTATTACAATTAAAAAAAAACAAAAAACTATTCAAACTCACCTTAATCCCGCTCCCACGCCGGCCGGCAGCCATGGAGACCTGCTCTCTCCTGCGCAGGTCTCCTGGGGGTTGAACGCAGCGTCTATGAAAGGCGCTGATTGGCTGGGCAGGATGACTTTCCCTGTCACTCAGCGCCTTTCATCGATGGAAGCTTCACTGGTACAAAAGGTACCAGTCGCTTCACTCGTGGAAAGGCGCTGAATGGCCCGGATCTGGACCGGATGGAGAAAAAGTGCTAGAATCTGAGACGTCACCGGTGAGTCACCTAATGTAAATGTTCATTCTGCCTCTAATCAGTAATGTAGTCACTGTACATTTAGTCTCCCTTAAATCTTCCGTAGAATTTCAATGTTTCCTTCATGCAACAATTGCAATATTACCAACATGATTGGAATTTTTTGAGATTATCGTATGTTGCCCGCAACTTTTGCCTCTTAGGGATTTTTACACTTTGAGAAAGCACATAATAATACCCTTAAGGCTTAACGTGTATTTGAGGTCAGACCCGTAACTTATTCAATAACTTACATCTAATCAATACATGAAATGACAGATTTTCTGCTCCTGTGCCCCTATGACAACACTTCCTGTTCTGTGTTCTATAAGTTTCATGTTATCATAAAGAAATCTCGAATTTGCAAACCAGTAAACGATAATGTAGATGGTGATGTGATCCACATAATGTCCCTATGATAACACTGAACAGGAAGTATTGTCATGAAGGGCATCGAGCTGCAAGCACTGAGCAAGCTTCTTATTTTTTTTTATTTTTATTTTTCATATGTACTATAACTTATAGGCTCCTTCTCCTGTTTCTTAATGTATTGACTTCTGGTTTGGATTTAGCTGCAAGGTCGGCAATCACGCTACGCAGATGTTTTTTTTTTACTACCAAACTTATTTCCAATTTTCTTCCCTTTAATAAATAAGACAGGAATCAAATCCCAGAAGGTCCTACAGAGGAAGAAGCGCAGTAGTATTTGGCGAACATTAGGAAAACACGCGTACATAAAAATAAATATTGATTACACAGTGTTCTGGCTGTTTCTCTGGAGGCTTCTCTGGCTGTCAAAAAGTATCTGCACTTGTGTATATAAGCAGATCCCCTAAATTTAGACTAATCTCTATGGTGTTATGAAACACACCAGCGAGCATCTCTTTTACAGATCAGCGACTGTGCACATGTAAATCGGCCACCAGTGAGCTCCGCACATCCAAATGACTTCTCCCTTCCCTAAAATGTATATGTGATGGCTTCATCTGCTAGAGCCGGAGAATATTGTGTGGTCTATCTGCAGCCTTGTGTTTATGAGACCTGACAAAAGGGAAAATCCATGTTGTATAAATTACTGGGTTGCTGTCTATTTCCGTACTAAACAATGTCTGCGATTAGAACAGCCACACGTGCCGCAGTGATAACTTTCCCATGAATATAACTGCAGCCTGAACTGTCGGAAGACCCTGATGAATCGCAGTCACAGATGCAGCATCAGCTAAGAATATGATATATAAAATATTACCTATGTGTGATTTGCTCATATGTTCATCTTTGCTGAGCTCCGCGCTTATTTGGTTGCTTTCCTCCATTCTTTCATGTTACACATTATATTTGTAATGACAGGGATAGGGAAACAGACAAGTGAGCCCTAATCTACCCGCCACTCAGTCCCTGCATACTTGCAACGACCCGCCCTAGGCGACGGGGTACAACTGGGCGACGGTCCCTACACTCAGTAAGTGCACGACAGACAACCAGACAAGGAAACACAGAACAAAGGGAAACGGGGCAGTTGCCCACGGCAACACCGTGAGCAACAAGAGTAGTAAACGAGCCGAGTTAAACCAGGAGAGTACGAGGTGCCAAACGCAGAGCAGGAGAGTAGTGAACAAGCCGACTCAAACCAGGAGTGTACGAGGTACCAAACGCAGAGCAGAAGAGTAGTCAGTAAGCCAGGGTCAATACGAAGCGGGGACATGTAGTTCAAGAAGCTGCAGCAGGGCCAGGAAACCAACAGAGAAGAATCACAAGCAAGGAGGAACAGGAAAGGCAGGTATAAATAGACAGAGGGCGGGAGCTAGCTCCGTCTGGCCAGGCTGTGATAGGCTCTCCCACTCCTAAGCCTGCCATCCTGAGTTGTGGAAGATGGAGTCAGTCTCACAGACATAGAAGCAGGTGCAGACTGATTACCTATGGGCGTGGATACAGAAGCTGTGCCTGGCAGATCCTTAACAATATTCTTAAATTTTTTATTGCATATGTGCCCTACTGGGAACCAGAGCCAGGGGGGCGGGGATTACAGCATCTACCCTCTCTATTGCTCCACTGTTGGGCATATTTGCCAACTTTGCCAGATTGTAACGGAGTCGCTCAAAAAAGTGAGGAGACCTCCCAAACTCCCAGAAGGCGGACTTGGGTACTGTGCATGGGCTCTTTGGCTGGGGCATTGAATATGGGGTACTCTCTGGCTGGCACGGTTCATGGAAGCCCTATCTGGCTGAGTCACTGTGTACGGGGGAACTGACTGGTTGTGGCACAATATATAGGGCACTCTTTGGCTAAGACACAGTGTATGAGGATACTGGCTGGATGGGCAACTGTGCATGGGGGCACTCCTTAACTGGCACTTTCTATGGAAGTGATCCTGTACTGGCACTGTGAATAGAGGCACAATATATGGGGCACTCTCTGGCTGAAGCACACTATATGGGGCACTCTCTGGCTGAAGCACAATATATGGGGCATTCTCTGGCTGAGGCACAATATATGGGGCACTCTCTGGCTGAAGCACAATATATGGGGCACTCTGGCTGAAGCACAATATATGGGCATTCTCTGGCTGAGGCACAATATATAGGGCACTCTCTGGCTGAAGCACAATATATGGGGCATTCTCTGGCTGAGGCACAATATATGGGGCATTCTCTGGCTAGGGCACAATATATGGGGCACTCTCCGGCTGGGGCACTTTGCAATCTCTGGTTGAGGCATTATGTATGGGGCAATTTATTTCTGGCACTGTGTATGGAAGCCCTCTCTGGCTGAGGCACTGTGTACAATGACACTCTCTAGCTAGGGCAGTTTACATGTGGGCACTCTCTGGCTGAGTATAGGGGCACTCTGCATGGGGATACTCTTTGTCTGGCACTTTCTATGGGGGTGCTCCCGGGCTGGCACTGTGCATGGAGACACGCCCTGGCTGAGGCACTGTGCATAGGGGAACTTTCTGGCTGGGGCATGGTGCATGGGACAATCACTGGCATATGTGGAAGGCCAATTTCTGTCTGGCACTGTGTATGGGAGCCCTCTCTGGCTGAGGCACTGTGTACAGAAGCACTCTATTGCTGGGGCACTCTGCATGGGGACACTCTCTGGCTGGCACTGCGATGTGGAAACTTTCTGGATGGGTTATAGTGTATGGATGCATTCCCTGGTTGCCACTGATTATGGAGGTACTTTCAGCCTTTAATTGTTTTATGAGGATACTCTCTGGCTTGCACTGTTAATGGGGACAATCTCTGTCACTGCATATGGGAAACTTTGCCTGGCACAGTTTATGGGACACTCTTGCTTAATAGGGGTCAAGGCCAATATTTGATGGCGGGGCTCATGTAAAAAAAAATTCTCACTGCAGCCTATATTCAAACATTGTCAACTATGCCATTGAGAAGCACGATTGACTTCCCCCCTGAAATCATTGTCCTCGGTAGGCCGCTATAAAATTCCCTTACCTTAATATGATCAAATTTAACGTGATCGTTGGGGACACATTCCTATATTTGTTGTGTGACTGGGCCACAAAAAGATATATAATTGACTTTGAAAATAAAAATTCAGGGCATATGGTCATCTTAATTCTATGTTATTTACGAAGTAATCATGGAGCAGCTCAGGTACAAAGTGATGAATATGGATATTCATGTAGAAAATGCTAATCCTTATTAGCATTTTTTTTTTTTTCATTTTTCTTGCGTACAGAGAAATATGCTCCGCGGCGAATAATCTGAGCACCTTTTAAATGCAAAACCGCGGATTATCCATACTTTGCCTGTAAATCCGGCCTTTAGTAAATGGAGGCATTTCTTTCTAGAACATTAGTACAAATAACGTAACACCCTCCAAATGAGGGAAACAGCTTCCACCTTGTAATTCATTGTTTGCTCGCCAGGCATATAATAACCACACAGTTTGAGTAATACATTTCAGAAAATCACATTTAGAGATTTCTCCTCATTGTTCGAGGCTGTAGAATAAGTTGAAAAGGCGGAGAGGGAAATGATTTTAGATGGTACGCCATTGTGTTCTTTTCCGTTCTCTGACAGAATCCACTATTCTAGATAATTGTTAAAGGATAATGACTTAGTACCTTGAACCAGAGCTAGCAAACCAAAGCAATTAAACAACATATTGAAATCTTAACTATTTTTCATCATTTCATGAAAAATTAATATATTTTAGAATTTTTTTAAGTGGGCTTCTTCAACTTAACCAGTGTAATTGAACTCAGCCTGCTGGACATAGGTCATTATTTAATATATTGTTTGTTTTTTTTGTTTCGTTTTCATGAATTTTACAAATCATCATATAGAATAAATGCCAATGACAGATCATTATATAGTGACTTGAAAGAATAACTCCAGCCTAAAATAAAAATTCCATCTCAAATGGAGTTATAAGGATCTTCCCAGTGTGGTGAGCATCACCAAGGTTCTTCAATCTTGGTATCTGCTTGTGGGCCATGGGAACAAGAAGATCATGTCTTAAAGGGGTTAATCATTTAGGCTGGGTTCACACAACCTATTTTCAGACATAAACGAGGCGTATTATGCCCCGTTTTACGTCTGAAAATAGGGCTACAATACGTCGGCAAACATCTGCCCATTCATTTGAATGGGTTTGCCGACGTACTGTGCAGACGACCTGTAATTTACGCGTCGTCGTTTGACAGCTGTCAAACGACGACGCGTAAATTGACTGCCTCGGCAAAGAAGTGCAGGACACTTATATACATTATATGCAGGACACTTATATACATTATATTCAGGGCACTTCTTTGCAACGTAATTTGAGCCGTTCTTCATTGAACTCAATGAAGAGCAGCTCAAGATATACGAGCGTCACAGACGCCTCGTATATTACGAGGAGGAGCATTTACGGCTGAAACGACGCAGCTGTTTTCTTCTGAAAACAGGCTGTCATTTCAGCCGTAAAAGCCAGCTAGCGTGTGAACATACCCTTAAGGGCAATCCCAACTACTGTGTAAGGCTTCGTTCACATCTGTGCTAGGGCTCCATTCCGATGTTCCGTCTGAGCTTTCTGTCGGAACGGAGCCCTTACAGACATAAACGGAAACCATAGGTTTCCTTTTCCATCACCATTGATTTCAATGGTGACGGATCCGGTGGCAATAGTTTACATTTGTCTCAGTTGTGCAAGGGTCGTTTTGACGGAATCAATAGCGTAGTCGACTACCACCTATGGTTTTCGTTTGTGTCTGTCGGGCACCGTTCCGACGTAAAGCTCAACAGAACGTCGGATCGGAGCCTTGGCGCAGATGTGAACGAAGCCTTAGAAGGGTCCATTGGCAATAAGAAGATTACTGTGTCCCCTCTGCTTTAATCTCCAGCGATCACCAGTACTCTGTGGGGAATCCTGGCAGTAAGTGTTCATTTTCCCTGCAGCGACACCACAGGAGCAATTAAGCATTACACATTGCTTATTCAAATAACGGGGCTGTCTGTGTAATACAGGACAGGACAAGTCCTCCAAAGAGAGAGATGCTCTTTGTAACCAATCTCTACTCTGGATGAGGATCCAATAAAAGGACTCAGAATTCCCCAGTACGGTACATGAAACTGGGTTTTCACAATTACACAACCCTTGTAACCCCATTACCGCTCTATGGAAATATAAATATCCCACTTTCTGCACTTACCAAGGTCCCACCTTGTGTATATTTTCTGGGTTCCTCTTCATGTTTTGCGCTCTCACTAGGTTCCTCAGGCTGCCGTTACAGGTTTTCATACCATATCATAACTTTATTATTAGAATTCTGTAGACATTGTTAGACCCAAAGCTGTTGACATTTAGGCATCACATCCCTGTTCCCATGGTCCTGCTTCAGGCACCAATTGCAATCTGAGGTTGTTAGTAGAAGTATCCAGAGTGGAGTGCAAAGCTAATGTACCTCTCTCAACCGGGGCACCTCAAATAAATAAGATGGTGGGTGCGCAAACTTTCAAGAATTGTTTTAACTAAAGTGTTGGTCATAATACACTGTCTATGGGCTAAAATGTTACCATCTACAGTATGTTGGTGGTATGTTCTCCATGTGTAATGCTTGAGTTCCAGGCATTCTGTTTTGTTCTGAAACTTCTTTCAACTATTTGATATTTTTAATGAATAGAACAGAGTTTTTAAGATCTGCTCATCGCTAATTGCAATATTTCATACTGGAGCGTATACTTACAATACATTTTATTTCTGTACTTTTCTGCAATGATATCTTGTCCAGTCTTCTCACGCTTTCTGTCTTGTTTAGGCAGAACCAGAAAAATCCTCTATATCATGGAGACCCTGTGTATTTGGATAGCAGAACTTTGAGAACTTCTCTACATGTGATTACATGCACACAAATGGTGGTCACCCAAACAGGAAGTGAAGTGGTTGCTCAGCAACTTAAACTACCAAAGGCTTCAGAATACAGAAGCGAGAGCCACCAGGAGAGAAATAAATATCAGATACTGTAGAGTATAAAATACTAATATTATTATGTACATTCAGTTACCGCAGCGGAGTTGGGCTTTAAGCCGTGATTTCTAGGTAGAATTGTATGCCGCAGTTATTGTCTTATAATCAGTACTTGAGCAGTTTATGGGATTCATTTTTACATGGCTTAATGTCTTGGATTCCATCAATTTCAATTCATCCACTTTTATTAATACAAAAAAGCCAAGTGGGCAGTTTTCAGCTGTTAACATCCAGCGACAGCAGAGAGAGTAACCACAAGAAAACTGCCAGGTCTGCTTTGCTCTCAGTGTATGATGAAAATATAATGCATGGATAAGAGATGTAAGCCTCAGCTAAAAGCAGCAACTACAGGTTAAAAAGAGCGAGAAAAAAAAACAACTCCCTCATCTTTCCCTTGAGTGCAATTCTCTCCAGAACTAGACCTCACACAACCCTCCCTTTAAGTGGCTTGGCTTTACAATGTAAACTGCAATCCTCACACGTGTTCTGATAATTCTGCTTAGTTTACACACAGGACCAAATATAGCCTTTGTTTGCAGCTATTTGAAGTCTAGATTAAGTCACTGATAATACCCGACAGGGCTAAGGAGTCTTGCCTAAAGGCGCCGGGAACGTAAATCTGCTTCTGACTATGTGACTTATGTTTAGATGGTGTAAGTACTGATGAATGTCCATACTGCAGAGAGCAGAAACGGCTCACCGCCTCATAACAAAAGACCTACCACAAACTGAAATTAAGAACACAAAAACATTTTCTTCGTTTATGGGTGGACATCGACTATTTATTGGATTATCAGCACAGATAATACCACCAAAACACCCCAGCGTTCTATGTACAGAATAGTTTGCCCGGTGGCATGTTGATGTCCCATGACCAAACTTTCTCGAAAGTGTTCACTGGCAGCTGTGACTGCTAAGCAAACAAAAGAACCGTATCACAATCAAATGTCATAAAGCTTCACTATACAATATTGTAAAGAAGTATTAAAAAAACAAAGCAGGACTAGGAGGATGAGAAGAAAACGGAGAAAAAGGGGCGGTAGAGCGGGCAATAGTGCTTCGGGGGGAGAACTAAAGAGGCACCACACACTCCTTACTGGCGATATAATCTTCTGGGATGAAGCCAATTCACCATACTCTAGCCGTCAGCAGGTGGACCTTCCCTTTCTCTTCCACCTACTGTTAACCCTATAATTCCCTAGCCCTGCAGTCAGAAAACATCGCACCTAAACATTGTGGTGTTACCCAAACCATTGAATGTCTGTTATATATAATTGTAGGCTATATATTAGGGATTTGGGATGTATAGCTGGTCACAGGGGTAACAGGAATCACTTGAATGGATGCATCTCATTTCTGGAATGATAAATAAACTCCTTGTTTTGATAGTGACTGAAGGGGTAATTTATAGCTTCAGATTACGAGCCATGCTGTACTTCATATAATGCTGACCACCTGCTGGGAACCTTGGTGTAGTCTACACACATATCTAGCAACCAACACCATGCCAAGATAATGAGGTAGAGTACAATCCAATCTTTATTTCTCCAGTAAGGTACAGTATACAATTTATGACAAAATGGTATTATTTAGTCACAGTATGACACTATTAATTGTGCATTATTTAGGGAATAATTAAGTTGCAAAAAATAGTTATGCTACTAGAACTAAAAAGTTAAATATACTTTGAGAGTTAAATGGAAAGTGACATGTTTAAAGGTGCACATATAATAGAGGTAACCCATGCAGAGGTAACCCATATAAGAGCCTATGGAGAAAGGGGACCCCCAACCTTTGGTTCCCAATGGGTGATGATACCTTAACCCTGTTCAGGGGACCTCCAATATGAGCAGACAAGGGGGAAGAACTGTCAAGGTCAAGCTTCTCTTGATGGTGGTGTGTGTGGAGATTAGCATCGGACTGGGGTTCCTTGGGTCCACCAGAGGAGGTTATTCTGATGGCCCACCCTCCATCTATAAAGAACATGTACATGTCCACTTTTACTTTCATCATAGTCCTTGCTGTTAGCATTGTATACATAGGATATATCATCATAAGTTCTAATAGGTAATTTGTGAATTATCCCATAAGTGGCAAGTGATTGACTACAAGAAGCTCCAAATGGGGTTGTCTTCTACTGAACCTTCAAGGCTTATTATTGTGTCAGAGCCTGGGCCCATCGGAGGATCCTCTGGTTCTCTGGTGGGCCATGCCGATCCTGGTGGAGGTGTGAATCAGCATTAGAAGGGATGAGGGTCATTTTGAATTTATTATGATGTCCTCTCTACCATTTGTACACCAGAAGATATGTGAAATGGGGGTTTAATTATATTTGAAGTAAACTTTCAGCTTGTTGTATTTAGAAATCATAGCCCAGAACGGATGGGCTTGATTACGGCAATGGCGGACTGCGGCACTGTCTTACAAATAAGTCTACTGTTTAGCACTCTCACTCCATTTATGTGAACTCCGGTGAAATGAAGAGTGATTTGTTTGCTGAAATCATCAGCAGGGGAGCATGTAATTGCTCAATCCACAATCTCAAATTGTGCAGGGCTATTGAAGTGACTGGACCTGAAGAGACAGAAGGGAATTGATTTGGCTACAAAACTCTGCCCCGTAAGCCTTCCAAAAAAGACAGAAAAAATTCCATTTATGTCAAATTAAGCAATGATACATTGTGCTGGCTTCTATAATCTTCTGATAACGAACAGTAATTGCAATCTGTGCACAAATATTGCGAGACAGGTGTTTACAGTCTTATCTCCTAGACATCAGGTAGCCAACAAATTTGCAGAGATAATTGTGATACATTGTTCTTAACTTTTTGCAAGATGCATTGAGGGCTATTCACAAAGTTATATACATCTAGCAATAGACTGACTACTTGGTGACACTGGTGGCAACTTCTATCAAGAAGAAAGAGTACATGGGTCAAGGTCAAGTTGAGGTATCAAAGATGTATCTAAATTTGTGTTTGATGTTTTCTCCTTTTCATCATCTGACTAGCAAAGCAAACATGGAAGGCCTCGATCCATGGTTAGCATACAACCAAGGTCAATTCTTCTTTGTGGAGGACTCTAGTGAAGACCGGACATCCATCTGGACCAGTGTTTTTCATCCAATTTTCTTTAGGATTTTGGGGCTCCTTGGAACCCGGTTAGAGATTTCTTGAAAGAAAGAAACAGTTGACAATTTTACTGAAAGGAAAGATTATTTGCTGGTGAACATTTTGTTCAATGGTTTCTTTATGATAAAAAGTGTTGGCATTCCTGGTCTCGCGTATGCCCTTGTCTATTGTTAGTACCAATAATCGTTCCTATTGTTCTTACTGCTTCATAACTGTTTCTTTTTTTTAATCCTGTGGTGTGTTAAATAGTATATGTGGAATATGTTGGTGCTATATAAAGAAATAAAATAAATAATCCTACTGTGGTCATCCAGAGGAGGGCTAGTTGCCTTTTTGGGGAGGATAATTCATTGGGAATAAATCATTAGATCAGTGGCCCATCTCACCAACCTAGTGCCCGTAATTTGTAATATTATATATTTCAAGGCATCCAGATCCCAATTTAGCTATGTCCTTTTTATACAGAGGTGCCCACAACTGAACACAATGGGGCAGATTTACAAATACTGACAGGTGAAACTCAGACCAGTCAGAAGATGCGCCAAATTAATCACAGTTGTGCATTCTGTATGATAAATTCAGTTCATCATGTTAGACACTTTTCTATTACTGAGTCGCGCCCTCTTTCTACTCACTTTTGTAAAGTGTCTATTAAGCCTAAAACATCTGTCAACCAGATTAACAGCAAAACATGCTGCCTGCATTTAGTGAACCCTCTTTGTAGCTTCAGCCCCCTCCCCCACTAGGAAACACATGGTTGGGGGCTGGTCTTAAGCGTTTACTGTGGCACAGTATCTTTAGGTCACCTGAGGTGTCCCCGGGACAAAATGTACATAGGGACGCGCCAGGGCCACAGTTACTAGGGCACAGTTTGGGTGTTACCCTTGTCAGGGCGGGAGCAATTTGCAGGGGCATAGGAAGAGGTTACAGGTCCAGCTTAGGGCTAGATCTGGAGAGCCTAACCTTGGGGTTTACATCCCCAGAACTCGGATGTCCAATCTGGGCTGGACACCAGCAACAAGTGGTCTCCATAACAGGATCCCCTGGCTCCGGTACCCCAACCACCCTGCTGCACTTCAGGGATTCAGTTAAGATCAGTCCAACTCACACAGAGTATGGACTGCTTTTTTCCTTACACCTTTTTGGGTTCTGTTGCATACCAGAGGGTAACTGATATGCACTGATAAGTGCCTTTACCAAGTATGTAGTATGGTGTTTTTTTTAAATCTAGGAATGTTACTTTTCCTGACTTTTTAAAAAAATTTGTTCTGTTTGCAACCCAGTTTGGTGATCACTTTCTGGTAAACATTTGGTGGCTTTTATTAAATTATCATTAAAAGTTATGTTTTATATCCCCCAATTTTGCAGCTATTTTTCAAAAACATCTGTAGCGCATTTCACGACAAGGTCTAGGCACAATCACATTAGTAAATCTTCCCCAATATCCCATGTATGCCATGACAAGTGATTTGTATAGAGGAAAAAACGATGTTCTTGTTATGTGTATCTGGGTCTCTTTTGAGTATAGGTTCAGATAGCACCAGATACGTGGAAGGGTGAGGTTTTGCACGGATAGGGGCCCAACCCAAACATAAATATAAAAGAGTATCCGGCACACCAATTTTGAAAAAAAGGTCTTTTTTTATTTATTTTGTTTTTGTTTTTAATGCCAGTGGCAGAGTGCGACGTTTCAGTCTAGGTGACCTTCATCAGGCACTGAGCCGTGCTGGGAAACTGAATTGAAGAGCGCTAGTGGTGCTGATAGCGGCTGGCCGCTGTATCATGGCGCTCAGCTATCAGCACCACTAGCGCTCGTCAATTCAGTTTCCCAGCACGGCTCAGTGCCTGATGAAGGTCACCTAGACCGAAACGTCGCACTCTGCCACTGGCATTAAAAACAAAAACAAAATAAATAAAAAAATACCTTTTTTTCAAAATTGGTGTGCCAGATACTCTTTTATATTTATGTTTGGGTCTCTTTTGAGGCATCACATAATTTTGTTTACCTTGGCAGCAACTACCTGGCACTGGTTACTAAAAATGGTTGTGTTACCCATGACAATGACTACAGAGGGGAGGGGTAATGCAAGATTATGTAAATCACTCACCCTTAAAGCAATATAAGATATTTCCCTCTTAAAGAAAAACATTGTCTTGTTATAAGCGCCTGAAAGGGCCACTATTACTTTGTACAACAAGTCACACGTTGACTATCACTTTCATTCATTTTCAATACACTCTTTGGACATTAACTTTCATTTTTTTCCTTTACCTTTGTAGTGCATATCAAACATGATGGACTTTTGTATAATTCGTCCTCGGAGTCTGAGCAAGTAATAGATCATTTATATGTTTTGTACTATTTTTCCCTGCACATTTCAGCTTTTTCTGGCAATCAACCAAGCTCCCTTCGAGTCTTCGACCGAACATTCATCAATATGCTCAGGTAGTCCGGCGGTAACTTGAAAAAAATAAATAAATTTGTAACTCGCCTATCTAACGTGAGTTAATCCAAGAGAAGACAGGCCGGTGGAGGCCGTTGTGTGTTAAAACGGAATGTAGAATGTGAAATTAAAATGTAAATTAAAATGTAATTGGTTTTGTGTGCATAGTTTAGATAAGATTTACTTTTGAAGGATGACTTTGTGTTTTAACACAGCAGGGCCAAATACCGAGCGACACACTTGCACTTAATAATGGCGGCCAGTAGGGACCATAAATATTGCAAACGATGCAGTGTGAATGGGGACGCCCTGTGAACCATGCAAAAACCCCCTGTGATTAATTCTAAAACTGTTCTGTTCATATCAAACCTTCAGCGGCCTCCCTGATGAGATCAATACGGCATGGCTTAGAGATTCTAATAGAAGGGTTATTATCTTTTAATCTACAGCAGAATGCCATTTTTTTACTGAAGATTTTCTACGACGTTCAGACAGTCTGCATTTTTACAGCAACCTTGAAGGCACTAGCTTTATAAAATGAAGATACATTAGAGCCTCATTCAAGGATTTATCAATGATGGAGACACGGTCGGTGTTTGCGATGCCAACAGTTAAAAGGCACATTTGTATTCTGAGACTTACAATTGGTTACAATGACCTTCCCTGTCAGAGTCGATTTTCTCGGCAGACAAATGTCTTCAGTGTTGAGTGGTAAAGGACAGATTTTCGGGAGGGGGGGGGGAAGGGGAAAAAAAAAAAAGAAAAACATCATTGTGCAGAGACAGCCTGTAGATTCATTTAGGTAGGGCTCAGATTTCATAAATCACGTTTTAGAATAGGCATTTCTAGCAAACAGCCTTGTATAACTGCCTTGTGTATCTTTACGTCAAGTATCAAGCAAACAGATCAATGGGGCATAAAACAGCAGAACTTCAGTCTGCACAAACAAAAGGCAAAATACAGATCGTAATGCTTCGCTTGTGTTCTAAAGTGTCCCTGATATATTCATATTCGGAAATGATATCTTCCCCGTGTGGAATGCAAATATCATTGTTTGAAGGTGCGTCTCCGCCTGACTTACAGCTCTCAATAAACAAGGTCTAACGGAACTGCAAATGCATTTTTATGGGTTGGTCGATCTGAGGTATACAGCTCTATATTCTGTCGTAGATGAGTCTTGGCATTTGAAATTCTTTTTTCAAGTGGTGTCAATTGAAGCTTAAAGAGGCTCTGTCACCAGATTATAAGTGCCCTATCTCCTGCATAATCTGATCGGCGCTGTAATGTAGATAACAGCAGTGGTTTTTATTTTGAAAAACGATCATTTTTGAGCAAGTTATGACCTATTTTAGATTTATGCTAATTAGTTTCTTAATGACCAACTGGGCGTGTTTTTACTTTTTACCAACTGGTCGTTGTACAGAGGAGTGTATGACGCTGACCAATCAGTGACCAATCAGCATCATACACTTCTCATTGTTCCAGTCCGGCTTCTTTCACTGCACAATCACACTGGGCTGGAACAATGAGAAGTGTATGACGCTGATTGGTCACTGACAGTGGCAGATTAAGAAGACCATGGGCCCTGGGCTGTTACCCAAACTTGGGCCCCCCTTCTCCACCACCACCCTGCCGTGCCGTAACTATTGCTAACACTACCTAAACACTAGTACACAAAGTAGGCACATTATGCACAAAGTACGCACATTATGCACAAAGTACGCACAGTAGGCACATTATGCACAAAGTACGCACAGTACACAAAGTACACAAAGTAGGCACATTATGCACAAAGTACGCACAGTACACAAAGTACCACATTATGCACAAAGTACGCACATTATGCACAAAGTACGCACAAAGTACGCACAGTACACACATTATGCACAAAGTACGCACAGTACACAAAGTACCACATTATGCACAAAGTACCACATTATGCACAAAGTACGCACAGTACACAAAGTACCACATTATGCACAAAGTACCACATTATGCACAAAGTACGCACATTATGCACAAAGTACGCACAAAGTACCCACAGTACACACATTATGCACAAAGTACGCACAGTACACACATTATGCACAAAGTACGCACAGTACACAAAGTACCACATTATGCATAAAGTACGCACATTATGCACAAAGTACCACATTATGCACAAAGTACGCACATTATGCACAAAGTAAGGACATTATGCACAAAGTACGCACATTATGCACAAAGTAGGCACATTATGCACAAAGTACGCACATTATGCACAAAGTAGGCACATTATGCACAAAGTAGGCACATTATGCACAAAGTACGCACATTATGCACAAAGTAGGCACATTATGCACAAAGTATGCACATTATGCACAAAGTACGCACATTATGCACAAAGTACGCACAGTACACACATTATGCACAAAGTACGCACAGTACAAAGTACGCACATTATGCACAAAGTACACACAGTACACAAAGTACACACATTATGCACAAAGTACGCACAGTACACAAAGTACCACATTATGCACAAAGTACACAAAGTAGGCACATTATACACAAAGTATGCATAGTACACAAAGTACACACGAGTATGCACATTATACACAAAGTAGGCACATTATACACGAGTATGCACATTATACACAAAGTACACCTTGTAAACACATGAATATGGACATTAAACACACATGAATATGGACATTAAACACACATGCACTTACCTTTTATGTCTTCACTGCAGCTCTTATGCTCACAGCACGACACAGAGCCCGCCGACAGTCTCCCCTCCCCCATGTCCCGACAGCTAGCAGCAGAGGAGAGATGTTTAGAGCAGGGAAGGGGGCCTGGAGGGGGAGCTTCTAAAGCAGCACAGAACACGGCTGCTAACTAGAAGCGAAGCTCCCCTCGTCTGACAGGTGCGGTCCTGGCACCGTGGCTCCCTCCGGTGCTAGCGACGCCACTGGGCATGAGGGGGTTCGGGCGGTCATAGGCCCCCTGGGAGCCTGGGGCCCCCTGGCAGCCTTGGGCCCCGGGCGACCGCCCGAAACGGCCTAATGATAATCCGCCACTGGTCACTGATTGGTCACTGATTGGTCAGCGTCATACACTCCTCTGTACAACGCCCAGTTGGTAAAAAGTAAAAACACTCCCAGTTGTCTATTAAGAAACTAATTAGCATAAATCTAAAATTGCTCATAACTTGCTCAGAAATTATCGTTTTTCAAAATAAAAACCACTGCTGTTATCTACATTACAGCGCCGATCAGATTATGTAGGAGATAGGGCACTTCTAATCTGGTGACAGAGCCTCTTTAAAGAGCCCTGGTGCCAAATCTGTGTCATGTGATGAACCGTGCATAGGGGTCCTTAGACATGCTGTTGCCAAAAGTCCTATATTTTTCATGGACAGTCCCAAAGTACTGCCAATTTGGTTATTAATTACTATTTTAATAATTCTTGTAATTTATTTTACAGATACAGCGGAGTTGAGTTTGTCATCTGGCAGAATTGGCAATGTGCCATCTGGTCAGAGGCGTAATTTGAAGCTCCTGGGCCCCAATGCAAAATCTGTAACACAGCCCCTTACCTACCATGTGCCATTTATCACACTGGTGTCCACCTATGGGGCAGAAGGTCCTTTGGGCCCCCTCAGGTACCAGGGCCCGGGTACGACTGCTACCTCTGCAGCCACTGTAGCTACGCCCCTGCACCGGAGGTTTTAAATAGCGCTGCAATTAAAGCCAATAAATCATCTTAATGCCTAAACAATGGAGCCCCATTTAATGATAAAATCCACTCTGCTACATCTGTAGATTTTAGATGTTTTAACTCTGTGTAGGTCTTTTGTAATAAAATTTCGGTGTGTTTTTAATCATCTATTTTTCCTCTTCTTCCTAGTGATCAGTGACGCTTACAACACTTGAAACCTGTGGTATACAGAGAAGATGATCTTTGGTAGACACATATATTGCTGGCAAAAACAATTATAAAAATATTCTAGTCCCTGGAGGTCAGCAATAATATGCACAATGTCTACTCCGTACTCAGTGTCTACTCTATCCACCGGGAGTTACTATACATCAATGATCATAAAGTGAGAGGTGCAGTACTGGATATAGTATCTTGCACCGCTGATAGGATGGTGTGTAGAATATCTGTATCTAGAATTTGCAGTCTCCTACACATGGATGTACACATAGTAAAGATATTCCAAAGCAAAAACTAACACCCTTGACTCCTTGGAAATGAAGTCCCACAACTCTCCCCCCCTTAGGACAGTAGGGTTTCACAGCCCATAATAACAGAGGATTGGATCAATCTGAATTAGACCCTAACGTTATTCCCTGTCTTCATAAGGGCTCCATAGCAGCTGCATTGGCTTTCTCTATGGCACGTATGTCTTTGATCATTGTATGTTCCTCACAGATGGATAACACTTCCTGTAAACTTTTAAATGGGTTAATCCAGAAACTAGATTGACAGGGAGCAGCCTTCACTCTGGATTGGTTGATGGGGGAGAGAACGATTTGTCGAATAACCATTCCAAAGATTTTTTGATGTTGACCTATTATCGGTAGCCAATGCGTTTTAAGGGGGCAAAGCTCAAGTCCAGGCTAGGCTTTCCTTTACCTGGGAAAATATTTTGTTTACTGTCTTAGCTGTGTATCTAAGTATCCTAAGCAAGGTTTGTACATGCCCCATGGCACCCAGTCTAGGGGCACATGCCCTGCCAGTCCCTCCCCCAGCTACGCCCCTGGGGCTATTCTCTAGTCTATAATATCCTTAGCACAACACATTAAGATGAACACCTACCATATGTTTTTTTGACACCATATTACCCCATGGAACGTTCCTTTCTTTTGTTTTCTCTCTATTAAAGTTACTGGTGGAATGAATGAGGCATGCTGCGAGACCCCATATACCTACTGAGGCCTATGTAGACTTCTAGTCGGCTAGGGGTTAGTCTAGAGCTCATCAAGACATTATAATCAGGAGAAGACATTAGAAAATATTTGGCACATACATTGAGGAAAGGTAGACCCCATAGCAAAGATCATAATGCCTGCCCCCATGTTGTTGCCAGGTTTTGCCACCCAGGACAGTAGGGGTTATCATTTGTTTCCCTATCCAAGCCCTTTTCATGACCTGTGGGCCAATTCTCAACCCCTTAGGCCTCATGCACACGACCGTATTTTTTCCCACCCGTAAATACTGGCGTAAATACGGGTCCGGTGTCACACGTATTCGACCCGTTTTGCACCAGTATTTACGGACCCGTGCCCGTAAATATGGGTCTGGTGTCACCTGTATTCCACCCGTATTTACGGGCATATTTTTGGCTGCAAAATAGCACTGCACTAATCGGCAGCCCTTCTCTCTTTCAGTGCAGGATAGAGAGAAGGGACAGCCCTTTCTGTAATAAAAGTTAAAGAAATTCATACTTACCGGCCGTTGTCTTGGTGACGCGTCCCTCTCTTCACATCCAGCCCGACATCCCTTGATGACGCGGCAGTCCATGTGACCGCTGCAGCCTGTGATTGACCTGTGATTGGCTGCAGTGGTCACATGGGCTGAAACGTCATCCAGGGATGTCGGGCCGGATGTCGAGAGGGACGCGTCACCAAGGCAATGGCCGGGAGACCGGACTGGAGGAAGCAGGAAGTTCTCGGTAAGTATGAACGTCTTTTATTTTATTTTTTTACAGGTTTATTCTGATCGGTAGTCACTGTCCAGGGTGCTGAAAGAGTTTCTGCCAATCAGTTAACTCTTTCAGCACCCTGGACAGTGACTATTTACTGACGTCGCCTAGCAACGCTGCCGTAATGACGGGTGCACACATGTAGCCACCCGTCATTACGGGAGCTCCATAGACTTCTATGGGCTGTCCCTGCCGTTATTACGGCCTGAAATAGGACATGTTCTATCTTTTTCAACGGCATGGGCACCTTCCCGCAATAAAACGGGAAGGTACCCGTGGCAAATAGAAGTCTATGAGCCCGTTATTACGGGTCGTAATTACGACCCATAATAACGGGTGTTTTTACGGTCGTGTGCATGAGGCCTAAGTTTGCTAACAATCCTGTTCCTCCTGAGAGGGGCGTCCAGCACAGGTTATCGCCACCCAGTAGAAAAAGCGACGAGATCAGCCAAGACCGGGTACCCACTCTTTTATATAAATGTCCTTACTCATATAGTATGAACAGAATTGGATAAAAAGTGGCAAAAATATTTTACAAGTTTCCAATCATATATTGCACAATAGAGAGACTTTTTTATTAGTTACCAAGGTGCCAAAAAATGGGGTTGACAATATCCAGATTTTAATGTTATGTTTCAATGTTTCCTTTTTCTTACTTTTACATTGTTTCTGGTCAGTACAATATAAAATCTACACCTGTTATCATTGGAATAACGGGCTTATCCTTATAATCTAGAAGACCAAGTCCGGAAGGTCATTTGGCTCCAACTGTGCAACTCTTAGTAAGTAAACGGCAAAAAAACAAACGTGACATATTGCTATTTTGTTAGCGAAATGACATTTCTACTTCCTGCAGAAAAAAAACCCTCTCTATGAACTGTGTAATAACTATATTTCCATAAAGCTTTTAGCAGATTGGAAGCAGGGTATGAAATAGACAATTTGTATCAACTCCTCTAATGCTTCCAAAGCAGGTATTACTGAATCCCGTTCAAAAGCAACATTTACAAATTACAATAACCTTCTACGAAGCTTCTAGCTTGGGAGTTTTCCAGTCCGCTGAACACCACAATGAATTTACATCTTTATAAGCAGGTATATTTAGGAAATAGCAAATATAAAGGGAGTTTTATGTGTAGCAACAGTTTTATATTTGTCTTTCAGGTTTGCAAGGACGAGCATCGAGATCTACATTGAATGGTCTCATCATTGGGATTAATGAAAGTTGGACAAAAGAACTTTGCTTCACATTATGGTGGAGATTTATCAAAAGTAATGCAAGGGAAAAGTTGAGCAGTTGCCCATAGTCAGGACCTTCATCGGGGATCTACAAGTTGTACTGCAGTCAGGTGCTTGGGCAAATGAGTTTAACATAGAGTCCCACAATCTCCAACTCTTGCCAACTGCCACCGACTGCCCACCAGTCACTTCATATTAAATGAATGTGCCCTATTTAATAGGGTTCCACTAAGTATATTGTATGATATTAATATATTAGAACAGTCCCCTACACTAGTCCAGTTGCGCACCAAATATACACAAAGGTATACAAGGTCGTGGAAGAAGCCCAATGGCCCATGCTTTCTTAACTGTATGGGGCACAGTTTGCAACCAATCAGATTTTAGCTCTTATTTTTTAGGGGCCCTTTCTAATTGAATACTTGCTGACAGGTTTTCCCATATATTACAGCTGTTCACTAGGGGTCTTAGTGGCGGGACACTTTGTATTCAGCTTATTGTCCGGACTATTGACCCATGTAACAAAAATTGATTGTTCAACATAGAAAAGCCCTTTAAAGAAGTTGATGGGGTAATTAAAAATTTTATTGTGTTTTCACACTCCTAAATAAGTAATGTTCTTTGGCTGGACACAAAAAGAACTATTCAAACTTGTACCGAAGAACCAGCATTAAAATAACTCTGTGTTCTTTCATTTTCCTTGATGTTATTCTACTTTTGAGGATGTTTTTTGATTCTGACTATTGCAATTAATGAAATGGAAATAAGTCTCTGGATTCATGCAGCGTCCTGAAATCAAAATAATTCTTTCCTATAGACTTAGAAAATAATATACTTTACAAAAATAAAATTTTAGATTAATCTTAATTCATAATGAGATTTTAAATATGTTCTCAGGTTTTCTTATATCTTTGTGTTTTTGTAGAGTTTAGGCTGGAAGTTTTTTATGTGTTTTTGAGTTAAATTATTCATTTTGTGTTCTATTACATTAATCATAAAACCTTGCCAATTACACTAAAAGCTAGTCAATCTAACTATGTCCCCGTATTTGTTGGCAAGTACATAAATAAACAAATACGTCACATGACAAAGGTTTAAAAAAGGCTTACATATGTTCTTAGAAGAAAATAATATCAGCACTTATGCCAATGTTTAGAATTCTTGTTTGAATGTTGATCCAGTCAGATTGGCACTCGAGATCAGTAGGGAATTTTTCCTTTTTAGGGAAAATTTGTTAATGCCTTATGGGTAATTTTTTTATATATATATATATATATATATATAAATATATATTTTTTTTTTTTTTTAAAAACCTCCTCTGGATCAATAGGGGTAAAACAAAGTTCTATAGTTTCTCCCATCCCTTGTTTGAACTTGATGGATATATGTCTGTTTTCAACCGTACTAACTATATAACAACATATCTTAAAAAAAAAAATCATCAAGTACAACCGTTTCTGTACTGATTATAAAAAATAATTAATATTTTCATTTCCATCCTTTCCAGTGAATATAGGCGATTAACCATCAGAAAAGAAGAAGGAGCTTCTGACATTAGGCAAATACAATTAATCTTTGACAACCTTCACTTCTCTTTTGGTTAAACGTTAAGGTAAATCTGCTATGTGGGGAGAAGGGGGTGCTTCAGACCACCAGGAACCTTCAGTATTAACCTTTCCTCTACCATCAGTTGCTAGAAAACACGTTATTAACCTCTAAGCTCAATAGTTGTCTTCAAGGTGGCATAGTGATGTTGGAAAAACTGCACATGAACTTTTTTCTGCTTGGATAATGTTCCTCTACAGGTTAAATTCCTTAGAGCTCTACTAAGTGAAGAGCCCAACATTTTATCATGGGGCCAAGAAATTCTGTGGATGACCCACTTGCTCAATTACATATAATTTCCCCAGTTATTACATCCATGTCAACAACTATTTTTTACACTTTGCCGTTCCCATTCATAGTCTTGGGCAGCCACATATTTCCATACTATTGGTTAGATTTAAGATGATTCCAAATCTTGTGCAGATGCCCAACTCTACTGATATCAAGAGTACTAGAATAGAGTTGGAGTGTAAACAAAATGACAACATGATTCTTGAACTAGTGCTCAAATTACTCATTTGTCAGGGTGCAAGTGCCAGACACAAACGATGGTTAGTCTTGTTATTTACAACTGCACAAAAACTTAGTTTCGTTTATTATAATAATACTTATTTTAAGAAAAGTTGATGTTCAAAACAAACTGTTTGCTAGGCACAACTATATTTTATCACTCTGCAGTAATTAAAATGTTAACACCCTCTGTTCTTGTGAAGAAGAATCTGAAGTTAATTTACAGACTTGCAGTTTCCACTAAAGTATGTTTTTAACATAGAAACAATTTTTTTTGTTATTGCATTTGTTATGAAATACGGTATTTGAAATATCCACATGTAGTTCAGCTCATAATTTACAGATATAAACTGATCTGCGAATATAAAATGAGTCACTTATATTCAAAACTGTAGATCTAGATCATAGTAAGCAAACTACTCAGTTACCAGTCAATCAACACCTCAATGCTCCTCAGGGGAGGAGCTTGGAAAAGTACCCATGCAGTGATGTAATTGTATATGAGATACTCATCCAATCGGATGGCTGTTAAAAACAGTCAACAGGGAAGAAAGTAATACATGTTACTAAAGCTTCAAATGGTGGTCCATTCATCTCACCTCTCATTATATTATAACATGGGCACTGCTCCAAGCTCCTCAATGCTAGACCTTCTCTGAGGAGCAGTTAGCTATTGATAGACAACACTGTCTGATTGCCCACAGACTTTCCCATTTTACCATCCATAGATAATGATAGTGTTAAAATTATGAACATTTCCGGCTAGATAATACGCTATGCATGGTACCTCCAGTCCATATTATAAATAGACTTTAATAACAGGGGTCATCACATTTACTAGCAAAGTCAGAAAAAGGAGAAAATAATTTGGATGTTGAATCCTGCCTCTGTTAATTTCATGTCTATTGAAAAACAGTTTTATTGATTCTAAGTTTCACTTTGCAGTTACTAAAATGCAAACCTTTAACTAATAATTAGAGATGAGTGAATTTACAGAAATTTATTCCTGAGCCGATGCGATAAAATCAACCATCCGATTGGAAATTGCAGCAAATTGCAAGTTCCCTGATTGCCCTGAAAACTTGTGTCTGACCGTTTGATGTTGTTGAGATATCTAGAAAAGCTTTGTATAATACTTTCATCTGTGCTTGTATACCAGGAAAATAGCGCGAATGTTTACTTTTGAACTGGACAAATATTTCATAAGAATTCATAAACATTGAATTGTTCTCCTGTTTTAAACCAGAAGTATTATCAAGTTCACAATGTTTAAAACATTGAAGGATAAATCCACCTAAAATGTTTACATATTACGGGTATGGGTTGGAAGCATCAATGTTGTCAATGAGCTCGGAGCACCACCTACTTCCAAAACCAAGGATCCTTAGAGCCATAAAACCTATAAATCCTCTAGTTTTCACTAATTAGAAATATCTGACACAACATTATAAGCCAAGGGTCACTGAAATCAACGGGAGCTTAGATCATGGGTTTTTCATTTTAATTGGTGCCAAAAGGTTTGGGCGTAGAAGATACAAGGTTTCAGATTCACAATGTGGTTTATGTGGTATATAAAAAAAATATATACATGTTGGGTGAATTTCCCTTTTAGAACACAACAACCAATATATAAACATAGATAAAAGCTATTAACAAGAAATATTTTTATCTTACAGAATGCACTTGAGAATTTTCCATCAATATAGACATATAAAATAAAGAATGAAGATTGTGATATGTAGAAACTTCTTCCTCTTTTAACAATGAAGAACAAGATTTCAATCTTTGATAAATTATTTTTAGATTGAATGTTCTATAACAAAAGGGGAAAATGCTCGCTCCATTGACCCAAGAGATTAAATAGTTAAAATTGTGAAATATTTGGTATTTCTGGCAAATTGGTACCAAATCAATACTGTTATGTCCATCACCTGACGTCTTCTTAAAAGTAATCTCAAATTGCCTAGAGTGTAGTGTATTGAATTTTCATACAATATGGCTCATTTGTGACGCTAGCCTATTTTAACAGCATGAAAGGTGGGGGCAGAAAATAGATTGGTTGGAAACCTTAGAAGTAGTTATCAAAATTGGTTGGAAATGACATATTTCACAGTGTTCCTGCTGGTATTCTAAACAACAGCGACACATTCTGTAATATAATAATTTCTATCTTTATTTTATTTTAATTTAAATTCATTTTGGTGTTAGTATAGAAAATAAATCATCCTTTGGAAATGTAGAACTGCGCTCCTTAAGGCTATGTTCACACATTAGGATTTGTTGCAAATTTTGGTGAAAATTTTTGAGTCAAAGGCAGAAGTGGATCCGGGAGGAAGGAGACGTATTATGCCCCATGCACACGGCCGTGCCCGTAATCATGGTCACATGGCTGCAAATTTAATTTTGATGATTTTGTCTATCTTGATAATGGATCCCCTTTGAAACCTACCTCTATAAGCCAAGGGCATACGTACCATAGGGGAAGCCCATTCAGCTGCCATGGGGCTCTTAGAGAGAGGGGGCCCAGCCCTTATTGGTCCCATCATCGTTGTTATTGGATAGCAAGAAACTGTGCAGCAACTGCAATGTTAGAATTCAAAGGGTGAGGAATTGGTCCAATGGCCATGGAGGGAGCCGGGAGAGGGTAAGGCTGTGTTCACACTGAGTTTTTTGCAGGAGGAAAATTCTTCCTCAAAATTCCGTTTGGGATTTTGAGGCAGATTTTGTACTATCTGCATGTTGTTTGCCGCGATTTTCGCCGCATTTTTCGTGGCGTTTCTCGCCCGCAGCCATTGAGTGCTACGGGCAAAAAACTGCGCAAAATACGCGCTCTCTGCCTCCCATTGATGTCAATGGGAGGTCAGAGGCGTAAATGCGCGAATATAGGGCATGTCCCTTCTTTCTCCTGCAAGCGGTAAAACCGGCCCCGCCTCCCATTGAAATCAATGGGAGGCATTTTCAGCCGGTTTTTGATGAGTTTTGAGGAACGGTTTCCACGCCAAAAAGCTCGTCAAAATACTCTGTGTGAACAGGCCCTTACAAACACCAGGCTCTCCTGTTGCTGCTACCTGGTGCTATAAATCAGGCCTCACTACTCTGTAGAGCCTGCTCTGTGGCTTGAATAACAAGTGGTTTGTATATTAAGTGGAGTTCCAAAAACCGGAGTTCAAAAGAGGAGTTAAAGCCCAAGTAAGTGCTCTTCTACTTCTTTATCTTTTTGATTAACACCTGTTCGCTGTTTTTTTGTAACTGGGATAATGGACAGCAAGATTGGAGGTTTTCTTCAGTGCACAGTTTGCCATATGTATGCACGACTGGAGCCGGAGTTCCAGGGTGAATATCTCTGTGGCAGATGTGAGCATATTGTTCACCTGGAAGCTCGTATTAGAGATCTGGAGGAGCAGAATGCAACACTGAGGAGGATAGACAATTTTGAACGGAGCTTGCTGCTCACAGAGCATGCAGTTAGTGGGTTACAACTGGAGGGTGAAGACATGGGTGAGCAGGATCAGGTAAGTAGCTGGGTTAATGTAGTTAGGGGCAGTAGAAAGGGGTCAAAGACAAGGAAGGCCGATCCGGTTTCTGACATTCCAGGCAAAATTGCCAAGTTGGGTGATGATGCGAGGGTGTCAGTCTCAGAAATGGCAGCCCTAGTGGATACTGATCTCCCTAACAGCCGGGAGAACAGCCCAGCTAGTAGTCGGCGGGATGGTAATGCAGGTAAGCCAAGACAATTGATAGTCGTAGGGGATTCTATAATCAGGAAGACGGATAGAATTATTTGTCGCCAAGACCACCTCAACCGAATGGTTTGCTGTCTCCCTGGTGCCAGGGTTCGGCATGTGGTGGAACGGGTGGACAAATTGCTGGGAGGGGCTGGTGATGATCCAGCTGTCGTGGTCCATGTCGGTACCAACGACAGAATAAATGGTAGGTGGAGGAGCCTTAAGAATAATTTTAAAGAACTAGGCTACAAGCTGAAGGGAAGGACCTCCAAGGTTGTATTCTCAGGAATACTGCCTGTGCCATGCGCATCACAGGAAAGACAGCGGGAGCTTAGGGAGTTAAATGCATGGCTGAAGTCTTGGTGTAGAGGAGAAGGATTTGGGTTCCTAGAGCACTGGGCTGACTTTTCATTGGGGTACAAACTGTATTCTGCAGATGATTTGCACCTAAATGGAAGGGGGTCCGCTGTGCTGGGGGAGAGAATTCTAGCTGGGGTGGCGGAGTATTTAAACTAGGGCTGAGGAGGGAGGTCAATGTAGAAAAAAAAGGGGTAGCCAGGTTAGAGAGGGGTCAGACTATATTGGTGGGGGGAGAAACAGAATGTGGGGAGAGGACTAGACAACAAGATAAGGAGATCCTTTCGTTACAAAACATCAGTGTAAATAAAAAGGACCGATTAATGTCAAATCACATTTCTGATAATAAAAGTGAAAAACTGACAGGCAAGTTAAAGTGTATGTTCACAAATGCCAGAAGTCTAGCAAGCAAAATGGGGGAGCTGGAGGCCTTGATACTGGAAGAAAATATAGATATAGTTGGTGTTGCTGAAACATGGCTGGACTCTTCACATGACTGGGCTGTAAATCTACAGGGTTTTACACTTTTTCGTAAAGACAGGACAAATAGGAAAGGTGGTGGTGTATGTCTGTATGTGAGAAGTGATATGAAGGCGAGTGTGAAAGAGACAATAGTGGGTGAAGACTGTGAGGAGGTTGAAACCTTGTGGGTGGAACTAGAAAGGGAGGTAAACACTGAAAAAATTACTTTTGGTGTAATCTATAGACCCCCCAATATAACTGAGGAGATGGAAGGTCAGCTATATAAACAGATGGAGCGGGCTGCACAGGCGGGTACTGTAGTGATAATGGGAGATTTTAATTTCCGGGATATTAATTGGTGTCATGGTTCGGCTTCAACTGCAAAGGGGAGACATTTCCTCAACCTGTTGCAGGAAAATTTTATGGGCCAGTTTGTGGAAGACCCGACTAGAGGTGAAGCTCTGTTGGATCTGGTCATTTCTAATAATGCAGATCTTGTTGGGAATGTCAATGTTCGTGAAAACCTCGGTAACAGTGATCACAATATAGTTACATTTTACCTATACTGTAAAAAACAAACGCAGGCTGGGAGGGCAAAAACATTTAATTTTAAGAAAGCCAATTTCCCCAGGATGAGGGCTGCAATTCAGGATATAGACTGGGAAGAACTAATGTCAAATAATGGAACAAATGATAAATGGGAGATTTTCAAATCTACTTTGAGTTATTATAGTGCAACATTTATTCCTACAGGTAATAAGTATAAACGACTCAAACTAAACCCCACATGGCTTACACCTTCTGTGAAAGGGGCAATACATGACAAAAAAAGGGCATTTAAAAAATACAAATCTGAGGGTACAGCTGTAGCCTTTGTAAAATATAAAGAGCTTAATAAAATCTGTAAAAATGTAATAAAATTAGCAAAAATACAAAATGAAAGGCAGGTGGCCAAGGATAGTAAAACAAATCCCAAAAAATTCTTCAAGCATATAAATGCAAAAAAGCCAAGGTCTGAACATGTAGGACCCCTAGATAATGGTAATGGGGAGTTGATCACAGGGGATCAAGAGAAGGCAGAGTTACTAAATGGGTTCTTTAGCTCTGTATATACAACTGAAGAAAGAGCAGCTGATGTAGCCGATGCCAGTGCTGTTAATATATCAGTTGATATACTGAATTGGATGAATGTAGAGATGGTCCAAGCTAAATTAAATAAAATAAATGTGCACAAGGCCCCGGGACCAGATGGGTTACACCCTAGAATTCTTAAAGAGCTTAGTTCAGTTATTTCTGTCCCCCTTTTCATAATATTCAGAGAATCTCTAGTGACTGGTATAGTGCCAAGGGACTGGCGCAGGGCAAATGTGGTGCCTATTTTCAAAAAGGGCTCTAGGTCTTCCCTGGGTAATTATAGACCAGTAAGCTTAACATCCATCGTGGGGAAAATGTTTGAGGGGCTATTGAGGGACTATATACAGGATTATGTGACAATAAATAGCATTATAAGTGACAGCCAGCACGGTTTTACTAAGGACAGAAGTTGTCAAACTAACCTAATCTGTTTTTATGAAGAGGTGAGCAGAAGTCTAGACAGAGGGGCCGCTGTGGATTTAGTGTTTTTGGACTTTGCAAAGGCATTTGACACTGTCCCCCATAGACGCCTAATGGGTAAATTAAGGACTATAGGTTTAGAAAATATAGTTTGTAATTGGATTGAGAATTGGCTCAAGGACCGTATCCAGAGAGTTGTGGTCAATGATTCCTACTCTGAATGGTCCCCAGTTATAAGTGGTGTACCCCAGGGTTCAGTGCTGGGACCACTATTATTCAACTTATTTATTAATGATATAGAGGAAGGGATTAATAGCACTATTTCTATTTTTGCAGATGACACCAAGCTATGTAATATAGTTCAGACTATGGAAGATGTTCATGAATTACAGGCAGATTTAAACAAACTAAGTGTTTGGGCGTCCACTTGGCAGATGAAGTTTAATGTAGATAAATGTAAAGTTATGCATCTGGGTACCAACAACCTGCATGCATCATATGTCCTAGGGGGCGCTACACTGGCGGATTCACTTGTTGAGAAGGATCTGGGTGTACTTGTAAATCATAAACTCAATAACAGCATGCAGTGTCAATCAGCTGCTTCAAAGGCCAGCAGGATATTGTCGTGTATTAAAAGAGGCATGGACTCACGGGACAGGGATGTAATAATGCCACTTTACAAAGCATTAGTGAGGCCTCATCTAGAATATGCAGTTCAGTTCTGGGCTCCAGTTCATAGAAAGGATGCCCTGGAGTTGGAAAAAATACAAAGAAGAGCAACGAAGCTAATAAGGGGCATGGAGAATTTAAGTTATGAGGAAAGATTGAAAGAATTAAACCTATTTAGCCTTGAAAAAAGACGACTAAGGGGGGACATGATTAACTTATATAAATATATTAATGGCACATACAAAAAATATGGTGAAATCCTGTTCCTTGTAAAACCCCCTCAAAAAACAAGGGGGCACTCCCTCCGTCTGGAGAAAAAAAGGTTCAAGCTGCAGAGGCGACAAGGCTTCTTTACAGTAAGAACGGTGAATTTATGGAATAGCCTACCGCAGGAGCTGGTCACAGCAGGGACAGTAGATGGCTTTAAAAAAGGGTTAGATAATTTCCTAGAACAAAAAAATATTAGCTCCTATGTGTAGAAATTTTTCCTTCCCTTTTCCCTTCCCTTGGTTGAACTTGATGGACATGTGTCTTTTTTCAGCCGTACTAACTATGTAACTATGTAACTATGTAACTATGTCTTTGGTGGCAAAATCCAGCACCGGAATGCAAAAGTTTGATCTTTGGGAATACTTCTCCTCTATTTAAGCCAACATTTCAACTCAAGAAACAAGAATCATGATAATAGCACAATAAATTTTACAAATTCAGAATAAAAATATGGCAAAAAAAAAAAGGGAGAAATAATACAAGAATAAAAAAAACGCCCACTCAAAATAATAATAAAAAACAATAGAAGGGAAAAAAATAGCTGTCCAATGTAAGAGTAAATTAGCACAAATTCTTAATCTACTTGACGTATATCAGGTCAGATCAAGTAAAATCAAATACTTTTGGACAACATACAGTTAAATATAACATATAAAGTCGTTAGAAATATGTTCTGAGCGCCATAACCTCTACACCGAGGATTGTATTCCTATAACCGGGGCTAGGGTATACATGATCTTATTGATATCTCCATACACTCATGTCCATAAGATTTCAAGACACGTAACATAAGCCAATTTGTGTTACATTATCTTGCATGAAACATACAATAAGGCAAAGACTCTTAATGCAATGTCACAGTTGGTTATTGCACATATTAGGTGTCGTATAATGGAGGATTATTGGATATTGTATCTGAAAACTGATTTCTTTTGAGGTTATGGAATATATAAGGTATAAAGTAATATAAAGTTCAGCACAATGAAATATGTAGGATCATAAAAGTCAGAGCAGGATGTTTATTGTGTCCACAGGGATTTGGATATAATAAGGGAATAGCCTTGTAAATTTCTGGCTTGATTCAACGTAGATAAATGTCATCTCATGCATTTGTGGATTGGAAGTGAAAATGGCACATACGCACTTAATGGAATTACGGGAAGAAAGGGTCCGACAGAGAAAATCGCTGGCAACAACTATCCATAGTGTAAACAATATATATGTATTGTACTCGCTGAAGGTTGGCAAGGTTTATTATGACAGATATTTCATTTTTTTAAGTACACTTGTCACTAGAAGTAAAAGAAACTGACCAATAAGTTAAAACAGCAAATAAAACCATCAACATAGAAAAGAGGGGACCCATATCAAAATGCCACCCGGGACAGGAGGCCCGATGCTTGTTTTCAAATCCATGACCCTCAGATTATTTTGCCACCCCCTGTATACAGGAGTCCTGCACGGGTGTACAGTAGTTCCGCACAGGTTCTTGCCATACAGTAGCATAGGGGATGGGACCAACCAGGGTTAGGCCCCTTACTCCAAGGATGCCATTGCTGTTACATGGTCAGCCTCAATGGTATGTTTGTCTTTGTTGACTATGTACATGATATAATACATAGATTGAGATTCGCTATCAAGAGGAGTCATTTTAAGATTCCAGGAAAGGGTTAACCCAATAGGCACTGCAAGTACCACTATGCATCTCCCTGAACAGAAGTTGGATGGACTGTATACTGCTTTCCCCTCTTGGTGAAGTTTTCCCTCTTATAGCGCTACCCAATCACCCAGTTCATTGGATGCGGTATATGGCCCCTCGAAACATAGTGGGTGCTCTTGGTACCATAATATGGATGCCACTTTGGGTTTGGAACCACTTTGAAGATGATATCATTCTCCAATAGGATATCACCAGAATAATTCCTATGACTAGATATGTTAATGAACGTGTAAGGCTGTGGGCAATACAAGATATTCGACTCTTTTCCTTAGAGAAGTGGTCACAAATCTACCAATCCTTTTGAAAAGATGGTGGAAGTAAAAATGTGCTCATATTATGATGGTGAAAATGGACAGATGCTTGAAGTACAAATATAAACAGTAACGAAATCTGCAAAGAACCGTCAATGGAACTGGAGTTCTTATGGCCTGGACACAATTTTGGCAAGTTGCCACAAAGCATCATGGTGTATTATTTCATGACAATGTAAAAAAATACAAATAATAAAACTCTAATAATATATTCATAAATGTGTTCTGATCGCTTTGTTGTATACAATATTTACTGGGTGGAATTGCCCTTTAAGGGATGTCCCATATTTAGCACCGTGGTCTCTAACCTGTGGCTCTCCATCTTTTGTGAAACCACAACTCCCAGTATATCCTGAAAGTACATGCTTGCTGTACTGTGGAGTCGCAGGTTGGTGACCACTAATGTCCACCGTGCACTTTTATGATGGTTATGTCTTGTGTATGTATTAAACCCTACAATTATATGACTATTACAAAACTATAGTCTGAATATCAAACAAACAAGGAACGTCTGGGTCACATTTATTTTATCTCACTGAAAAACAGACGCCATAAATTACGTTGGATGAAGGATTTGTGCAGCATTTATTATAAATTATACTTTGAAAAGCTCTGCATGTAATTAAATTGTTCCTCGGGCTCCTACAGTAGGATTTCTACTGACTGACTGTAAATTTGACATACACCAGTATATTCAGGTGACTTCCTGCAGTCAATCCCTCCTAAACCCGCTTTATTAGATCTCGTTTTTGATCAAGACCCCCCCACCCCCTACTGAGTTTAGTATTCATTACATTCCATAAGTATAGGATGTGTTTTGTCTCACCTGTTCTTATGATATATTGTTGTCAGGAATGACAAGGCTGATGTACTTATCTATAATATTGGCTGACACTATTCTCTTTCGCCAGTCAGCACTTGTCAAAACTTTGGCCTTGGTTCATCAAGGAGCACCGTTTATCACTGTCTCACTGCCGTAGGCAGGTTACGGGATCTCCCCCTTATAACAAAGAGAAAGAGATGACAATGAAAAAAAGACATTAATCTGGGGTTGTCTCTTTGGTTACCTCTACGACAAAATGATTTTGAACAGGAGTTCCAACTATGGACTAGTTTATCGAAATGTACTGCCTTACAGCCTTGCAAATGATCTGTCCAAATAAACTTTATTTCTATGTAACTAAAGTTGTTTATAAAAAAACAAAAACATTTCAAAGACCCTTTTAGGGGATTTTGAGCTCAAAGAGGGTGGTACTCCGCTCAGGAACCTTATCCATTGGATGGGGCAGATATCGACTGGAGACATTTCCACCCATCACACAGACAGCCCATTTTTTTTTTCATTTGAATTGTGTAATACTTCATTTTGCCCGTGGTGTTGCTGCAGGATAACTGAACACTTGCTGTCAGTGTCCCTGACCGATTACAGGTGATCACTGAGGGTTAGGCCTCATGCACACGACCGTAGCCGTGTGCACGGCCGTGATTTTCGGGTCGCCCGCAAATCGTAGGACATGCACATGGCCGCCGTCATTGTTTTCAATCAGCCCGGACCGCAGAAGATGTCCGTAATAGGACATGCCCGTTCTTTCTGCGGTTCGGGTTCCCGGGCCATTCACGGACCGTAAAAACTACGGTCGTGTGCATGGCCCCATAGAAAAGAATGGGGCCGCAATTCTCCCGTGGATTTTCTTGGGAATTGCGGCCGCAAAAACACGTTCGTGGGTATGGGGCCTTACAGCAACAGGATAACTAGTGCTCAGCTTAATTTCAATATAAAGACGTTGTCAAAACTGGTTTGGAATTTGGAGGTAATTTACATAATATGCAATGCAAATCCATGCCAGTTTGGTCACACACAAAAAAAAACTCTTGAACAAATGGAAAAGAGGGATAAATTTGTCCAAATGCCATATAATTTGTGCTACTCCTGATGACCCAATCTCTTTTCTCCCTATCATCGTGGATTCCCGGCACTGTCCACACGTCTGTCTTGAAAGAAAGAATCATAGATGACAGATATCACTATTGATTATCTCAGAATGTAGATGAAGGGCTGGTTTGTGCAAGCCGCTACTGGTTGGCTGCTCACGTACAAGTTCTTGATAGTGGAGAAGACCACAGTGAAGAACCCTGGAGGAGATATATTCTATTATATGGGCAATATAACTGGCACAATCACTTGAGTCACTAGGTCTTGGAACTCAGCAGAGAACACAGTATTTCCTTGAGCTTTTGCTCAGGGGTGGTACTGTAGGTGTGGCCAGGGTTAAAAGAGGCAGGGTTAGAGTAAAGCTTACATCTAAAAAATGTTCCACTCAGCATATGGCAAATAGACCGTCACCCCTGTATTATATAAATATGGTTGCTCCAGTTTTACTCCAGAATATTGTTTGGGTCTGTATTTATGCTTAAATTACTGCAAATATATACAAAAACTGCAGCCTAACATAAAAAAGATAAATATATGATAAACTTAACATTCCATCTCTGCCTTATCTAGTTTTAGCATTTTAGATTTTTCTCTAATTGCTCTTGTAAATCTTTGCACATTATGCTTCAGCCATTTATATTCTGTAACTGCGCTGCCTTACATAATGCTTGATTTTCCCTGAAATCTCTCATTTCCAGCCGCGTGTGTTTATTGAGAACTTATCAGATCATCTCAGTGGTAGGCTCCTAATACCATATTAATGATGCACCATCATGCATTTCATGACCATTTTTAACAAAATTTCATTAGGCAGGACACATAATCATCATTAAAAATGTTTACACATCTATAAATTATTATTAAACTCAACACGGAAGGTCACCTGTAATCTCATAAGGCGAACAAGTCTTGTGTGCTCAGGAGATTTTTAACCAGAGCAAGAAGCCATCTCCTGATTAATTAGATACTGCGCTTGGGTAGTATTGACAAGAACAGAACAAAAGGGTCAGGTCTTTGGGCCAGGGACAATTATTCCTAGCTAATGATTGCCCTTCAGGTTTCAGAGCTTGAGGCTGGAGATGTATGGACATGTGTATTGTATCTGGCTCTACGTGTCGTCAATATACATTCCTATAAAGCCGTGAATCTTTTGTTACTTCATGACCTACAATAATTAACTTTATAATGCAAGTGTTCTTTCAATTTGAAATGCTAAAGAGCTGATGCAAGGCTTTGTATTACATTTTTGCTCCTTGTATTTATCTCTCTTGGGGTTATGTCCACCTGCTGTTGGTGGCGCTTGCCAGCTGCTTTCTCGAATGCCCAGGGTACGCTGTGACGCCATTAGGAGAGCATGGGAACTGACTTTGCTCTGAAGAGCAGTGTCTCAGCTCAGGTACACTCATATGGGGCTATGCTATTACCTCCACCTGGAAACCTTGATCTAGGTCTAAGCAGATACTTTTCTTCAGGAAGAAATAAGGGAAAAATACACTTTGTACTTCACTTTAGTATAGGTTAGACTGCTACGTTCCAACCTCCATTCGGTAAAATGTATAATTAGAAGTTAAAAATAGAGAGTCTTGTTCTAGGTATCTCAGACATCATCATTAACACTTCTGTTGGAGGACCTTCTCCATGGACCTCTCAGTCACATGCTTCTGACCGCATTGACCTTCTTCACCTGATGATTGTCTTACTGGTCATATGAAATATTGCCTCTGTTAACACAGAAAGAGAGGTCACTTCTGATCTCAAAGCCAAAACTCTATATCACTGGTACGGTCTGGTTCCTACAATACTGAGACTTTGGTTAGGGTCAAGGTCCTGGGCTGGCCTCAGGACTTTAGTGTTTGACTATCTGGTCAGTGGAAAGAAGCTAGACAAATGATTGGGAAGTTGGAGATAAGGTTGTTAAGGGTAACAGCTAAAAGTCCAATTTTGAGTTCCAGGAAAAAGTAGAAGGACCCACATAATAAGGGGGCAGCAATGGTGATATAGCAAAGTTGGGTATATAGTACAGTTGCGGAGCTCAGTAGGGTAGTCAGACAATCCAGGGTTCAGCAATGGACATGCAGCAGAGTCGGGTATGCGGTACAGAGGAATAATCCAGAAGAGTAGCCAGGAACAGATATAAGGTAAAAACAATGAGGCACAGGTAGTAACTAACTAATAGCTAAACCAGGTGGGAAAGCTAACCACTTTAACTGGAGGTGCCAGTTAATATAATCTGTCTAGAACTGTGATTTGTTAGATGCGCCACCCGACAACCCTGCCAGCCATGCTGAGACATTCATACAGCGGCAGCTGGCATGGAGAGACACCGCTGGATCACGGTGGGGTATCTCTCTGACAATTGTAGCGTGTGAGCGGGTGACCCGAGGAGCGTTGGGAAAGCAGAAAGGCGTAGGCCCACAAATTGGCAGGCGGCTCGGCTCTCAGTGTGGAACACGATGGCCAACAGGCCTTCCCTTTCTCTCAAGGCCTGCTCACAGCTAGTGATGAGGGGCTTTGCACTGGTTACATGAGGATGGTAGTCTCTAAATATCCCCCGGGACACTCCCTGTGTCTGCTCCTGTCCTGGTGGTGTTTTGGGGTGTCCTTGATATTGAAGGTGCAAAATAAGACAGGAGGCTGAAGAGTGGCAGTATAACAGGCTTGCTCGTGGCACAATTTTACTTAAGCTTTCCACATAACATGGCGGTTACATTCTACCATATGATATGGAAGCACGTTTCTTACTATAGACTCAATCCTTATATTACGATGACGCGCCAGATGCAGGAGCGGGGGGGACACTCTCTCTCTCTCTGCTTCTCTTGTGGCTTCCTACCCTTCTCAATTCAGTAGGACGATAAGATATCTGTCCATGAATGCAGCTTTCTGCTTCTGTGTAATGACTCTCACTAAGGGTAGTACACATGTATAGGTAAAGGATGAGACTTACCAACTTGGTAAGGTGACATTGCTCACTGTCCATTCTCAATAGATGTCAGAAGATTTCCTTCTCTTAAGGCTGTGTTCTTATTTCCTGTAAAATTTTTGTTAATGTTAATTTTTGGAAGGTGGCTTGCAGTCAACATAAAGCCATGTTTTTTTTTACCACTAATCATGGACGACCCTATTTTTCTCTGAAGGCCGAGGGTCTTTGTAATGCTAGAGAGACTTCGGGATACAAGGTCTGATTATTTGATGAGTAATTTCATTTTTATTAGGGGTATATGTTGGCATGAAAATGAATCTAAACATGTTTCTTATATTATTATTTAAGTTTCAGCCTGACAACAGAGTAATACTAAAGCTTTTTCTCCACGTTCTGAGGTGTCTTCCCAATTTGTTTTTGTAATACAACAAATAAGCGACTAGTTAAATAAGATTTTGTTTTCCTCCAGCCTGAGAAAGGACATGTCTGCTCACTGTATTATCTACAGTACAATGAAAACATTGTTAGCTCTTCATTAAGTGGTAGCTGTAGAAATTTCAAGGACTCGTCACTTGGGAATAATATCTTTGCCAAAACGGTCATATCACCAAGGTCCTAATCATTGTTCTAATCATTTGTCCAAAAACACTGCGGCAGCAATGCTTCCAGTCACAAATTGAAGGAGCGGATAAAAGACGTTTTTGTCCGGCCATCGTGTGCTGTTTATGCTTACAAATGAGGCATTTTGAAAGCAGGAGAGACCTGACTAAAAATAATCTGTTGTTTAATCTTATAGAAGCTGAAATGTGAGCAACGGCAAGAGTAGATGGGGATGTTTTTTTTATTCCACACGAAATTATGTGCTATAAAATTCAGTAAAATATTGGTGGCGGATCTGGGAATAGATAAAGGATTGTTCTTAATTAGACACATTTATATAAGAATATTTTGGAGGTTGTCAAACGCTTGCCTATAGCCTTTATCATACCTGGGACAAATGTCCACTGGTAAATGGGGTCACCCTAAAAAATTCAAAAAGTTCTCTACCTGTCTGCTTATGCTTTACTTTGCAGGTGCCACACATCATGACTATAAGCTTTAGCACAAAATGCCGTTAATCACTCTGCTCAGCATATTTGTAAAGGGAAACTCCGGGCATAAATAAGATTTTATATAAAATGGGCCCAATTTTCAGTGTTGTTGTCACTAGAAACTATTCCTACAAACTATCCCCCAAAAAGAATGGTTCCAATCATGCTAAACAGATTGCAAGGAATCCAACAATGGACTATCTTAGAATACTGAAGTCCTGGGTCCGGCTGAGTACCCCATGGGCTGGGTTACCAACCGACCCTAAATTCCTATTCCATTGTAAATGCTGCTAATGCGTTCATATTCTGATCTATGGAGTTACATCACTTATCATCTTTATTGCATTTTAATGGTTTTCCATTATGTCTGCTAAAAAAATATTGTCTGTCCATGAATTTTTGAAAGGTCGTCCAGAAAATAAAAAACAATCAGATTGGCAACCCTGATCGAGGTCTTATAGTTGAATTGTACTGTCCAGATTGGTTCTTTCTATGGGGACAACGCTTCGAAGCAGCTTGAATTCTAGGCCTCACTTTTTTAAAATGCATGTAAAAAAAGCCATAAATGTTAAATATTTTTATGCCTTTTTTTTACATGTAATTTGGTGGAGTATTTTTAATTTTGAGTAATTATCAGAATTATATTTCTATTTGTATAATATTATTCTTTACGTCTATTATCAGAACTGAAGGGAATCTATTTATCGAGGTACAAAACAGTAAAGTGTTAAACCAAGGACTATTTCTATACATGAAAACGCAGAACACCATAAACCCAAACATTTCATTCGGATTACTTTTATTTCCTGTACAGTCTAGACATTACAGTTCCAGCGTTCGTGTTTCTGGCAAAAATCTTAAGGTTTTTACCAAAATAGTAAGAACAAAAATAAAATAGAAAGAAACTTGCTAGCTGGACTCAATAATAGTTAAAACAAAGCGTCGTTACTTTATCTTCTGACCCAGTTCTCTGCATATGCAAAATATATTCCCAGTGCAAATTCCTGAATCCTTCTCCAAATGGAAAACGTAAGCATTGCCAATAGAAAAGTACTCTGGTTTCACTGAAAAATTAAACTTTTTGTAATCAGACTTTGCAGTCAAAGGCTTATTGTAAAATTTAAGTTTGTCAGGGGAAAATGAAAGAATTTGGCACACAAAAGGATAAAGAAATGGAAAATATAAATAAGAAGCAATGCTGAAAAGACCTAGACTCAGGCTCCATACACACGTCCATAGTTTTCAATAGAAAATTATATTAGAATTACCATTGAGTTTCTTTGGTAATTCTTTTGTATCAGTTGCTTTCCGTTTGTCTCCTTTCGCTAGATTTGTCTTTTTGAACGGAAACAAAAGTGAAGTCTGCAGAACTTTTGTTTCCGCTCAAAAAATGGACACCTAGGGAATGGAGACACGTAAAAAGCAACTGAAACAAAAGAATTATCATTGAAATCAATAGTAATTCTAACGGAACCGTTGCTTTCCATTTAATGTTTCCATCCTCTCTTCCTTAGGTTTTTATGGTGCCAAGTTCACAGACAGTAGATTTGGTTAGATATGAGCAAATCTTTAAAAAAAAATCACTTCTCAGGTGACTATCGCTGTTGTAATAAAGATACATCGTTCCGCCATACAAGACAATAAAGGCTAATATATGGATCAATATTTACAACTTGGGCCTCTATTGTCTAATATCCTTGTAAAATGGTTCTGTAATAGGAAATTCACCAATTGGCGAGACACCTATGAAGCAAATTTTCAGATTGTCTCATCTCTAGTCATGACTTAAAAAGTAACGACTACCCTGGGTGCCAAAAGTGTTGCCCATCTTGGTTGCCACTTCCCTTCTTTATTTCAAAGGGGAAGAGTTACTAGGTTTGAATTCATTCCTATGGTCCTGGACTAGGTTAAATTTGGAACCTTTACTTTTATATACAAAAGTACTTTTAAGTTGGAATTGCTGTTATTTGAATGTTTTTGTGCACCAGCTCTTCGATATGACCAGTCTAAATGTTAATTTAGAGAAGAAAATCAGAAAAAGCAAACAGCTGAGAGAAATGGGAGGCAAATTTCAGTGTAACTATCCCAGCTTTCACATTTGGAGAGTTGAAGGCATACTATCAGCCTGTGAATCATGTTCGGTGCCGAGTTGTTCCTGTCTCCCGGTGAGGAGGACATTCATGCATAGGTGACGTGGGAACGATTTGCAGGCTGTTTCATCCCAGCTTCCCAGCATGACGACAGACTACAGGGAGCCTCTAGCAAGTTCAATTTCATACTGTACTTTAACTCCCACTTCTCACTTTTCTCTGCTATGATTCTTAGAGAAAATGAAGCTTTATTTCACTAAATGCAGAATTAGACCGCCATGATGTAATTTATTCACACACTTCACTAAAGAGCAAAACGCTGCGACAATGCTGCAGCCAAGGCACCAGAAGGTACAGATTACATCCATAAAAATGTGATCAGTGCGATCGGTGATAGATCAGGTGATAGACACTACAATTACATAAAACAGAAATGATAATAATTATCGTGATGAACGTACACATATTAGTATCTTTCCGAGTACTGATAAATACAGGGGCCTACAGAGCGGAAAGAGAGCCAATAGCAATAAAATTGGAACCCTACCGGTGCTGGTTGACACCACCACCTTGGTTGCCCCATCTCCCCATATTCTTGTTTTGTCTTTAGTCACTCAGTCACAGAAGCTGCATACAAGTATACACAGACTCCTTATCACCATTACTTCCTTCTTCCCCTCTCCATGTCTTCCAATCTTGAGTATTTTATTCCCATAGTCATATCCCGGTTGTACCTTTTTGAGTTAGGACACAAATGGATATATCTCCTTCACTTATGTAGGAAGGTTCATATGCCAGGAATTTCGTTTATGCTTATTGCCACCTTGCTGTTGCCATTATAAGTCTTTTCACCAATACTGAGTTATGATATCATGAATGTTTCAATCTTTGCTTCCTCAGAAAAGGTTCAACTACCGAGCAGTGGACACATTGTACGTGAAGATATTAATTCAACATAAAAAAATCCCTGTAGGTTTTCGAGGCCACAGTCAGACAAGCAAATGGTAAAACAAATATTTCTCTTCCACTGGAATTGGGTTGGACCATCTTTACAATATGAGAAACAATGATAGGAACGAAGACCTTACAAAGACTAGACTTTCAAGAGATTTCTTTTACCACCTTGCATTTGACTCTATTGTAGACAGACGTTCACGCTACCACTGGTACACTAAATGAGGAAGAGTAGAATTATAATACAACAGCTTTTCGAAACATCAACTTGAGTAGTGCCAGTAGCCTTTAGGATAGGTTTACATGGTGACATCTGTATAGACGGGGTTACATGCGGTCACAACAAAGGGATAGTCTGCCTATTGTTTTTGCTTGTCCTGCCTATGATACCAGAAAGTCTATAGTAACAGTCACATTGCGTGTCACCTGTTTACAGACAGATGTGATCCATCCATATAGATATATTTGGATGTGAGGTTGGAATGACATTGAGGGCCACATATTGCCTTGTAGTTCTAGCTACTAATTCAGATCTCCGGAATAGTAACGTTTTACAGAAATAACATTTATTTAGCTGAAAACTAAGACTTGGGATACAGAGTGATATTTGGTCAAATCCTGAGTAAAATCTCGTACATACCGCGACCTCTGTTTCCCTTTGGGAACAAGGGTTGCAGGCAATTTTGCCACCGCCATAAGAAGTCTGACATGGACTTTCACAGTAACTTGTGCGCTGTTTAGCCGCAGCCATAATATGTTCTAAGTTGGTAATATACATTATGTCACAATATTATTGTGGACCTTTTAAGTAATGCAATTTGACAGTGTGGCTCATGGACCGAATAGGGTTGTCTCCCCGAAGCCCCTGACTCATTAGACAGATATCACCAAGACAGACATTTTACCAGTAACTTTTTAACCAGTAACCAGCTTGCTTTTTCATTCATAAGCTGGATGGTTTCTTTGGACGTCTTTATGTGCTTATTGGTACCTGAGTGGAATGGATCTTAGAAAAGCCTGCATACTGTAGTATAGAAAACGATTGTCTTAAATATTATATAGCAGATAAAATGTTCTGTGACCACTTCTATACGTATAGTTTAGTGTACATAAGATGTAGTCACACAGACAGGAAGTCAAGTGGTTGCTAGGCAATATGAATTGTTACATCCTGCAATAAACACTAGGGGGAGCTCCGAGCAGGGAAATAAACATATTCTGTAAAGGTATGTAATAATTCAAGATAGTTGTTGAATAATTTCTGAAATATCTGTGAATGTGACTACATTGTAGTAGATGCTTCTTTTTTCTCACTAAAGTAGAGAGGGTGAGGTTAAACGTACAGTAAATGATCTACTCACCACATTTCATATCTGTAGCCAAAGTTTCTTGATGTTGTTTTGAGGTTGAGAAGTATTTCAGCTGGTCTTCTGCCAGTTCAGTCTGCGCTCTCTACCAGGAAACAGCCACAGCCGAGATGTATAAAAGAATTATCCTGAATCCGAAAAAACAAACAGTGCATTGTAAAGTATACACCCCTGCATTAGATGAAGGCTACACAGAAACCAGATGTATCTGCAGACATGAAAAAAAGCTTGGACGCTACCTCTACATTGTCTGTTTAGATTCTATTTTTACCCAGGGCTGGATCAAGGGGCACAAAATGTAATGCGAGCCCACTCCTCCGTCCACTCCTCCGTACATTGTCAATAATATAATATAATGTAGTGCCGTAGCTAGGTTTCCTTCACCCAGGTTCCCTCTACTTGAGTAGGGTCTACGATGTATTGCAGAGAAACTGAAATTTGCCCTAGTTAATTTCTCTGCAAAAAGAATCTACGGTATATGGGAAAGATGTTGAGCACTTGAATATGAAGCTACAATGGACTGTAATTTAGACAATCTGTAATCCACCTTACCCCATCCAGTATCCTTCTCCTGCCCTTGGCTACCGTATTTTTTGCAATGAGCAGCGGGCTGCGTCGAGTTTCCATGATCACCGGCCCGCTTTAAAAGAGAAGATACACTTGCCTATGAGTAAGGTACATTCTGTCTGAGCTAGTTAACTCGTATTTTGACCCTGACTCCGACCCTAAAATTGACCTTAGCCTTGCCTCTGGATTTTGCCTTTACCCTGGTCCTTCGGATTTATCACTTGGTACTTGTAGTGTGACCTCCTAGTTTCAATGCAGGCCAATCTTCTGGTTACAGCTTCATCTGTCCTCTGGCATTTCACATCCTTGTGATCACTTCACATAAGCCCCAAGATTCCTATGACAAATTGGTGACTACACTGGGAATCCGACCAAGAAAGACTATATCGCCTTGTGGGTATTCTATGGTTAAGAACAGGGAGATTCCTTAGACGTCACACCTCACTTTAACCAGCAAGAAAACGTTGCTGTTAAAGGATCCTCTTCTGATGACAACCGTAACAGAATCAAGAATCTGGCTTCATGATCCACTTACTTTAACGTGCAGTATTTAATAAAATTGCAAGAAAGATAACATAAACTTCTTACACAAGAAAAGTCTTAAGGACGTCTTACGCGGTCTGACATGGGCCGTGTAAACGAGCGCCGGTCAATGAGACAGCTCGTTGATTGGTGCTCGTTTGCTCCTTCACAAGGAGATATGTATCGTTGTTACTCCGATCGTTCGTCCCCACACATTTTTATCTTGACGGTCGCACGTCTCTGTGTACACACGGAGAGATGTACAGTCGACAACGATAATATTTTTGGCATTTAAAAGAATATAATCAGCTGTTGAATGAGCGTTTGGTCGTTCATCGGCCGATCGTTGCCCTGTTTACAGGACTTTAGATGGTCCAGAAGAAGATAAACACATTAATCCCAGAACATGGGATGACAAAGACATAGCTTAATAGGGTTTTCTTTGCTGTGGAAAACCTAATAATACTGTTTAATAGGAGAGAAGGGTTAGATACTACCATGCCTACCATCATGGGACACGAGGACTGACATTTACTCACCTACCATTTCAATCCCTTATAAGGCTCAGGCCTGGTTCCTATCTGGTTAGCTAATACTAGGCACCCGTAGAGGGAACTTTTTGCAGTTTCATGCAACTGATGAAGAACAAGCATAGGGTCAGATTGAACCTAACTCCCGTCTCCTCTGGCACCACAGTTCCACAAGTGCTATTTTTGTAATGTGTACATATGTCTTATTTGTTCCAGCTCATCTGGGTTTAATATAGAAAACCTACTTAAAATTCATCAGCACCGAAAAAATATTAACAACAAAAAAACTAAACTATGACCTAATGTTTTTGGAACCCTACAACTAATGAGAAGACCTCAAGGTCCCCTTATTTGACAAAAAAGCAGCTCTTCTTTGTTTTTGGACATTAGTTGGCATGGGATCTGGTTATCTTTAGGGAAGGCTGTGTGCTGCCACTCATTTCCCCCATTTGAATAGGCGATCATGTAGTACATGGTCACGTCAAGTCCACCAGAGCTGAAAATAACCCACTTATAAGGATTCTCCTAATAGGACATTTGGACAGTTTTTGTCCTGATGGGATGCAGTTCTATTGAGCACACACTATATTCAGCTTTAAGTTACTCTAGCCTATTGGATAGCCTAGCCCGCATAATCCACACATATTCCCAAGGGCTCTTCTCATCAAGTGCGATGGGAAAAATAAACATTCACGGTAACAGTGATATTTAAAAGAAAATTAAATTTTTGAAATGGATAGTATAACACAAACGGGCAAAAAATAAAGAACAGGAGGAAAACTTCTTTACAGGATATTTCTTAATTCAGTCCGAGTTAGACTTAATAGAACACAAGGTCTGAGAGGCAGACACTGCGCCAAATTCATCACAGTGGTGCACTCTGTATGATACATTTGGTGCATTTTGCTAGACATATCAGGATCTTTTATTCCTTATGCCACTTTTTTGCTTGCGTACTTTACACCAATATTTTGTGCCATAATGTTATGAAATATCTTAGCCGTGAAAAAGCGTAAAAAGTGCTTAAAAAACATAACCAATTTGTCGCACAGCATGTATGCCAGTTTTTGGAACAATCTAAGCCAGAAATCTGGCACATGTTGCTTTGTAATTCTCCCCGTTTTTTTTTTTTTTGAAGAAAGAGTAAAAGGAACTCGGGAGCACAATTCAATTCAAAAACACATTTATTTTATTGGATTTTATCATATTGTTTTGTATGATTTGGGTTTTTGTTTTTTTTGTCTCCTCTGTCTGGCTCTGTAATAAATGTTCTCTCTGTCTTACGTGGCCTTTTCATTATAAGTTATGTCCATAACAGCAGAATATTCAAGTCCTAGGGAAAAAATTTTTTTTCAAAAACACCCACTTCAATCTATCATCATTAAATAATTGCTCGTACGGATATATTATTGCCAGTGCTTTCCTGCCTTGTCAAATAAAAAATAGTACAGCACAGTGAGTATAACCCACATTCATATTATTCCTTAATATTCTTTTTTTCCTGGTTTTCACTCTGAAAATACAGGTTGATTGCAAAACTGACAGCTCAAGGGCAATGTTCAAATTCTGGCAAAAGATTGCTTTTATTTTTGTCAGTGTATGTTGACACGCCACTTTCATTTAAAATGGGCGCACTCAAAACTTTTAATCTTACCTCAAAGCATCGAAATCATATATAAAAAGTGCAATAGTCAGCAACTGAGATGGGCGGTTGATGAAAATAAGTGACATACAAGATACACTTTCAGGGATGTGCGAATTGTATATCTGCTTGTTCGGATGAAAGAGTTTCATTATTTTTTTTTCTTTTTGTCAGTATTATTGTAAAGTGATTCTTTCTGTGTGCATGGGTTGTATGCTATATTTATCTGCCCTATGGTCTCTGGACTAAAACACTAAATCCAGGATTCTTGGTGCTGCAATAATTCAGACACTAGGGGCAAGGCGTACTTTGCGTATGCCCAATTTTTCAAACCTTGACACTTTTGAAAGGGTCTAGAAAAGGGGATATGGCATCGTAAAATGTAAAATGTTCCACGTTTTTCAACAATATATGCCATTTTTTAGGTGCACAATACTGATGTTACATGATTACATAGTTAGTAAAGTTAAAAAAAGACATATGTCCATCAAGTTCAACCAAGGGATGTGAGAGGATGTGGATGAAGAGAAGGGATATGGGTAAACTTTAGAACTTTGTTTTACCCCTAGTGATCCAGAGGAAGATAAAAAGCCCATAAGGCATGAATAAATCTGCCCTAAAAAGGAAAAATTTCCCTCCGGATCCCAAGTGGCGATCGGACTGGATCAACATTCAAACAAAAATTCTATACATTGACGTAGGGGCTGATATTATTTTGTTCTAAGAAATTATCGAACCCTTTTTTAAAGCCATCTACTGTCCCTGCTGTGACCGGCTCCTGCGGTCGGCTATTCCACAGAAACACAACAATATTCTGCTTGCCTTAGAAGCAGCTGATTGACATTGCATGCTGTTATTTATTCTATGACCTACAAGTACACCCAGATCCTTTCACTGCCCCAAGGACATATTATTAGTATACAGATGAATAACTTTAAATTTATCTACATTGTATCTCATTTGCCCAGTGGATACCCAAAAAGTCAGGGTTATCATGTCGGCTTGTAATTTATGAACATATTCCATAGACGGAACTTCAGTTTAAAGCTTGTTGTCTTATGTAAAATAAGCCAGCCCTGAGGGTCTAAAGTGTCTAGTATGAGTTGCACCAATTTTTCATGTCTCATGCGCCATTTTTCTTTAAATTGAGTTCCATTTATGCAATTTTTGCTAATTCATAAATAGGCATTAATAATTGACTGCCCTTGTTTCCTTGAAGCGCTGGATTCCTGGATTCAAATCTGACCAAGGACAACATTTGCAATGAGTTTGTGTGTTCTCTGTGGGTTTCCTCTGGTTATTGGAATTTTCACCCACACTTAAAAAAAATGCGGACAGTGAATTATGACAAATTCTGTACATAACTGTGAAATATGTTGCTGCTATATAAGCCACGGAAGTAAATATACAGGAGATGTGAATTCCACTAAATTGTGTCCCATTTGGGAATCCTGTACCCGCTCTGCTAATCAAAAAGTTGACTTCTCCGATTGTCCAAGAGGTTTGTATTTTTCTAACAGTGAATCTGCCAGTTTATAACCCATGATGATGTCATGGGCAAAGATGTCTGGATAGCTTAGTCTTGAATAGAAACAGACACTCATCATATCGAGCTGGATCACATCAGTCTCATTATTCCTGATCTATAAAACTTTTCATATTGGCAGCTTAAAGAAAACTCTTTCCAGCTGTTGGATAATAGACATTTTACACTTCTGATTGAGTGAAATTGTGGGTGTATCTATTGTGTCAGGAAATCACTATATTGACTCCATTCGTACATAACAAATGGAGATCATAAGGCTCCTGCTCAATAATCAATATTGTATAATAGGAAAGGTAAGAGCTTTCCAGAGCATTTAACATTTTTCATTTTACTCCAATAGCTCCGCGCCAGCTACTTGTACACCCACAGTGACACGGTGCCACTTTTAGCCAGACCAGTACAGTAGATCATAGAATATTCTTAGCATCTACCTTCAGTCACAGAACAACATGTGATTTATGTAATAGATACACCATGCCCTGACATTAAAATACATACATTTTCGCTGTGTAAGCCTAAAAAAGTAGTGTGTAGCACACTCTATAGTCATGTTCATTCCATAGAAGGTACCTTAGCCATGTGACTTAAATGGGTTCACTCATCATAGACATTGGCGGAAATTGCCTGTCCTATCGGTCAGGTGCCGAACACTGTGACCTCCGCCGAGCGCTAGAATTAAGTGTTTGAGGTGCAAGGAAAGTGGTGTCTCTGCATTATCTGTTGGCTCCGATTGGCTTTTTTCGAGGCTATAATGGAAATTAATGCCGCCACCCGGAAAAATACAAGCAAGGCAGTAGGATTCATGGTGGGATGGCACTTTCTGTGCCACTTGATGCCAGCGTTCAAACCTCCGCCGATCAGACATTGGTAGTATATTCTAGTGACACAACACAAAATATGCAATATTAGATTGATGATGTCATTTTCTATTATTTTTTTAAAGGGTATAATTTAGAAAGATCTCCCTATGAGGAGAGGTGACACATTATTTATCCTTACCTTGAAGAACATTTCTAAATATGAGATGTATTTTTTTTTTTTTACGGTGAGCAGCTTCTCTCCAGAGCCAAGTCGACCATGTCAGCAGCCGGGTAATCAAGCACGTTCTTCAGTATTGTTACGGATGCAAGATTCTGCTGATAACAAAGAGAGGGCTTTCACAGCTCAGCAGACTTTCAGTAAGAGTCAGATTTGATTTTCTAATTGTGCGGCTGTGAGGAGCTTGAGTTTCTTGCCTCGAATTTACTTTGTTACGTGTTATCGTCCGCTCTAGGCTTCTGTAATACAATTAAATTGATTCATATAAATGCAGTACTGGAATCAACGTCAGGATTTTCAGATACTAAACGACATCCACCATCTTCTGACCAACCACTCAAGGATAGAAATGACTCATTAAACCAATATACTAATACAAACCAATTGTAAAGACATATTGTGAGGACTTTGCTGCTTTTTGGCACAGAGAATGTATTACGGTGTTTTTGTTATGGCTGTTTATTTGGTATCATGATTGAGGACAATGCATTGGGAGGTCATCAGAGAAGCAAATATGAATGCAGGCATAATAGTCGTCCCCAAGCCCTATAGGCTCCCCAATAAGAACCAAGACATGCAATGACATATTATGTAATCACACTAGATGGAACTTTCTGACTATACGAAGATCTATAAAGATATGAATTATATAGATCCTATACTGCATGACATCATGTCCTAAGCTGAGTTATGACATCATTCCTACCAATCTGTGTAGCTTTAAAGTAAACGTATCATGCATTTCATTTCAGTTTCATGAGTTTTATTGTAAAACAGAAAGGAGTTAATAAACTAGAAAGTGTCAATAGATTAATACAGGAAGAGATGGATTACAGTCCCAACAGGGAGTAACACGGGAGCTGCAAGCGTAACCTTACCTATGTGTTTACGGTATTCCTATCCTGCCTTATCTAGGCATTTAGCAATACAGTTAGGGCATGTTCACACGCTGTGTTTCAGGCGTATTTCGGGGCATAAACGCCTTGAAATACACCTAAAAAAAACGGTAGCTAAATACCTAGAAATATCTGCCCATTGAATTCAATGGAAAATAACGACGTTTCGTTCAGATGGGGCGGTTTTTTATGCCACCATTTTAAAAAACGGCGTGTAAAAAAACGCTTGGTAAGAAGAATGAGCATGTCACATCTTCAGCCGTTTTTGGAGCTGTTTTTCATTGTGTCAATGGAAAAACAGCTCCAAAAACTGCTTAAAAAAACGGCTCAAAAATTTTTCGGCTACAATAACGGCTCAAAAACAGAGGCTGTTTTCCCCTGAAAACAGCTCTGTCATTTTCAGCCATTTTTGATTCTGTGTGTGAACATACCCTAAAGCTGTCATTTGTCACTAAATCCCCTGCTCTCTATTGATAATTAGATAGACTCCGCTAACTCTGTCCTATTCTACACAGTAAAGCTGGCAAGTGAGCTGCAGAAAACAGGAAATATCTGCCTATTTCTAGTGCTCCAGTGGACAGTGTGAAAACTGGAATATTTTTTTATTTGGATAAAACAATAAAATTGTTAAAAAATAATGTTTTTTTAAAAAAAAAAAATCTTTAAATATACCATTTTCTAAAGCTGCATTCCTTTAACACCAGATTCCATCTGGTTTTCAGTAGGGAAATATGTAATGGTGAATAACTTTTGTTTCCTAGAAATCCTATAACTAGAAATGCAAAATTATTACAGGTCAACTAAAAGTCTGGGATCTATAATAGTATTTATGAATTGTTGATAACGAAATGTATGTGGCAGAGGAGGTTGTCTCTTGATGGCAAAATTTGGAATATCCCTACTTGATATCTTGGCCAAGCTAAGAAAAGTATTATGAGAAACAGTAATAGCCTCATGCCACTTACCGTAGCGGGAAAATAGAGTGAAATGGATTGGGGTACATAATTCCTGTTCCTGTTGTCAATAAAATCATAAAAATATATTTTGGCCTAGAACCAGATAAATAATAATAGACTAAAATGGACTATCAACAATGTGACCCCTTAAACAGATTGATCATGAGGCTTCCACTATTGGGAACCTCAAAGATTTTTTGTTTGTGGTGGGGAAGCACAACATTTATGCTCATTTACTGTATATTATCCATAAAATGTATTGGGTGTCTTTGCAGTGCTCCAACTAATAATATTGGGAAGGGGTACTCATATCGCACCTCATTCTTTTAGCTAAACATGGTCTTCAGGTAAATCTAAATGTGGGTTGAATGAAAGCAGGCAGAGGCATAACTCGAATATCCTGGGTCCAAATGCAAAATTTGTAACAGGTCCCGCCATCTACCATGTGCCATTTATAATACTGGTGACCTCATGTTTCAGAGAGGTCGGCACCAGGGCCTGGGTGTGACTGCTACCTCTGCACCCCCTAACCCTAATAAAATGTCCATGAAAACAGGCAACCACTTTCATAATACCAGAAGATTCAACGTATTTGGAGCTATCTTTGCAGATTATGTAGCCTGTCATATCCCATTGACTTGTTCTGGACTCCATAGAATGTCATGACCTAAAGGAAATTTCCAAGGGACAATATATGTATAAGCAAACAAAAGCCTGTAGTAGAAGAGAATGCTAAGAAAAGGACTCATGATAAAACTGGAAATGAAGTAGATAAATATTGGAAAATGGAAGCAGAAAATATCATCCATGATGGTCGAGGTCTCCCAAAGGGTTTAACATATAACTGAATTTATATTGACGGCCCTGTAAATAAACAAAAATATTTCTGTAGCTGAAATATCCACATGTGAATTAATCAATTGGGTTGGCGTCTTGGTAAATTATTTTCTGTACGGATATAGATTACTATCATTACCAAAGGGGACCAGGAGGATGAAGGCAGCAATTGATCTGAAAGACAGACGAGGGCGCAAAGAACGAAGAATACGAGGAAAACTGTAGCTAATTCTAAGGCTAAGCTTTGGATCAGGAAAACTAACCTGCACACCAGACTCTTTCATGGAGAGTGAAAAATAACTCTGTTAATGCATTGGAGGTGAGTAGCAGTAATGGATGCCGACATTATAGTACCCGAACCTCAACGTCTAGTGTGGACCCTGTAGGCTCCTCTATAAGAACCAAGATACCTAATGTCATACAGGACCATGCCTATGTGCAGGGATAAACTAAACATGTTTTCTAATTACTCATTTTATTTTTCCGATTTTTTTCATTTTTAGAAAGTCATATTTTTTTTCTTTAGAAATGCTAATAATTATGTGTAAAAATATCAAATAACTATAGCTATTAGAAAACGAATGCTCTAAATTTACACCAAAAAACTATTTAGATAAATTACGGCAGTGTCATAAAGTGGCACCTTGGGTCACAAGCAATAATAATTCTGATCCTCAGCCTTCTAATTGCATTGTTTTAATTGGTTTTAACAGTCAAAGAGTTTATTTGGTTTTAAGGGTATGTTCACACAACCTATTTTCAGACGTAATGGAGGCGTTTTACGCCTCGAATTACGCCTGAAAAGACGACTCCAATACGTCGGCAAACATCTGCCCTTTGCTTGCAATGGGTCTTATGTTGTTCTGTGCAGATGAGCTGTCATTTTACGCGTTGCTGTCAAAATACGGTGCGTAAAATGACGGCTCGTCAAAAGAAGTGCAGGACACTTCTTGGGACATATTTGGAACCGTTTTCTCATAGACTCTATTGAAAACAGCTCCAAAAACAGCCGTAAAAAACGCTGTGAAAACGCAGTGAAAAACGCCGCGAAAAATGCGAGTTGCTCAAAAAACGTCTGAAAATCAGGAGCTGTTTTCCCTTAAAAACAGCTCCGTATTTTCAGACGTATTTTGTTAATCGTGTGAACATACACTTAGAATACCCAATAAGGTCTGATAGGTTATTTGTACATAAATTCTTCCCCTTCAAGAAATCTTCGCCTCAGAAGTAAGTGATCTGCGTCATTATCCGCTTCAGTTGAGGTTGTCCTCTGCTGAGGAAAGTCTTTTTGTGGCATGCCATGGCCCCACGAACGTGTCAGAAACTATATCCATGAGATGATCCTCTAGTTCTTTGATGGTTACTTCAACCCTGAATGCTTTAAGAGAAGGTTCATGTAAAAGATTGTATTACCTAACATTGTTTATTCAATTGATCCATTATAAATTAAATCAACTGTCTGATCAATAGGGATCATGAATCAATATTGTCACTCACAAAAAATGAAACAGCTTTTTTTTCCTTGATAAGAAATGGTGTAAATATGTAGCCTTACCTGTAAATATCTTACCATACTCCTTTTAAACAATAGAAAAATAACGAGAATCGTCAAAAATGAGGATAAGACACTTTACAAACAATAGGCTAAGGATGTGCTAAGCCAACAACCTTGTGAAAATCACCTGCAAAATAAAGATGTTAAATGGCTTTAGGAAGGAGAAGCCATCCTGGCCATCACCCTTCTACCCTCGTTATGACCCATCTATGCTGGCCATCACCCTTCTACCCTGGTCATCACCCATCTACCCTGGTCATCACCCATCTACCCTGGTCATCACCCATCTACCCTGGTCATCACCCATCTACCCTGGCTATCACTCATCTATGCTGGCTATCACCCATCTACCCTGGTTATCCCCCATCTTCCCTAGCTATCCCCTATCTTCCAAAATCTAACGTTCCTGCACATCCAAAATTAAAATCCATTAGTTATTGAATCAATTTCATAAAACATGTGAGAGGTCCACTTTGAATAAAAATGTTTAATAAATAATGGATTTTAATTTTAGATATGCATAATCGGTACTATTTTGTACATTATACCCTTGGGAGCTGTCGAGAGATCCGGGCACTCCTACTATTTAAGACACGGTTTGGATGCCTACTGGAGTATCGTGAGCACAGCACTTTCTATTCCCCCATCTTCCCTGGCCTACCCTTCAGATGATAACACCTAAAATTACTGGAACATCTCATATGAAATGTGCAAACATAGCAGTCTTTATCAAAATATCCTTTCTAACTTCTACAGGTGCACCAGGAAAGGTCATCACTCTACAGTATTGCCTAAAATGCAATGACCTTGTTAATGAGAGACCTTCTGGTCATAGTATGAGGGAGTGGAGCTTCATCAATCGGAACCAAAAGTGACAAGGGTAGCTATAATACCCAATAGACTTCACAGAACTTCCGACTCCTCAAGGTCCACACTCACACGTCCCTTAAATTTCCCTCTGCTGTTAATAAATATGATCCCACCAAATATTCTTAATGTAATTGTGACTTATCTTCTGACTTTATATAAAACCTTTGAATGAATGGTTCTCCTTACATTTACCATTTAACTACAATATGCAGATTATGAAACACAACTCAAATACCAGTGTTGACTTGTTTGGATACTAAGAAAACTAGATCTATTAAACACTTTTTTAAAAAAAAATGCCCGTTATTAAAAAAATACATACCATATAGAGGTAACCCATGACAGCTGCTATTGGGCCCCTCGAGAGAGGGGGACGTTTGCAAAGTTGATTTTTTTCCTGATTTAAATAGGTGGTGGGAGCCTTCAGAGGAATCTGATCTCCACACAAGTCGCAAAGTTTGCAAGGAAGTTAAATATGTAAGAAAATTGGATGGGGGGCACCTTGACCTCCTGTCGTGGGTAGCTAGGAATGGGGTGGTGTCAAGAAGCACCTGAAAGGGACCACATTTTTATAGTTGCTCTATATTCATATCTATGAGATGTTTCAACTTTCCAGACTGTAGAAAAAGCAGTTAGATGTGCAAGAAAGTGGGAACCATGTTGGAACAAGTTTGTCTTGTCCTGATTTGACCGGCAGCATTTTCTGATGTGTAACATATGTCCAACTGATAGCCCTAAGTGCCAGAGAATTACAGATAAACATACTATTAAGTTCCGCCTATTTATTTTTTCCCAAAGGCATCAATTCCACATGTTCTCCGGGGAATTCACACTTCTAATAACCTTTACCTTCAATAACCTCTTCATATTTGTTTTCATTACCATAGCATAATGCATTTGATGCACTCTGGCAAATCACTGTACATTTCTGTAATTTTACCGAAAAGCTGTGATTTCTGGAAAGTCAGTTATCACTACTAATACTACCCATGATGCATCACTCCGGAGCGCAGTCATTAGCTCCTACTTATATCTTTGGGAACAGGAGAAAGAAAGCAATCCTTTTAATGCCTTAATAATATTACACAGACAAACAGTAAACCAAAAGTATTCTGATAAAGCATGCGGGAAATGGATATTATATTCCAGTAAGAATTAAATCAAGATTTCTAAGCAACAGGACACTTAAGAAACAAAATCACGGACCACAGATTAGTACTGTGATGTGTTAGCAAGTCAATACATGAAGGATGAGCCAATAGAAATAGAGGTGCAAAGTCAGATTTATTGATAAACTGGTGAAGAAATAAAGAGATAAAAAGAGAAATAATTCCACAATCATACATTTTATTAACGGTTTGGTTATCTTCTGCTGACATTTTGTCTATAGAATTGACTGGGTCATGTCAAAAATAAGGAATAAAGATCTCTTAAAAGGGTTTTCCCCTTAAAAAAACATATATCCCATATCCACAGCCCCACTCCCCACTGGGACCCTCATGATCACTAGAGTGACTGTCCAGTTGTTGCGGAGTTTGGACTCCTGGTTGTGTGACCGAGCAGGAAAAGAGGTCTCAAAAACCCCAGTCTAGACATTGATAGGGGTCCCATTTCCTGTAGATAGATAATCAATTTTGTGGGAAAACCCCTTTAAAGACGTCTTCCCATTATAGACATTTATGGTATATTGGTGGGAGTCCCTGACCCTATTTTCTCACCCCTTCCTCTTAATAGGTTGGTCTCTCAGATGTCATTTCCTTACTTATGAGATATATGTGGCATTAAAAATAAAAAAATATCGATAAACATTCTATTAAATATTTCCCAGAAGGCATCCATTCTTTCCCCTTCCCACATATAGAACATGTGACCAATACATATAGGGAAAGGGGTGGGGCTTACATTGCATTGTATCTGGCTTGAAGGCTGCCTATGATGCTCTCTACTGCTTAGTGGGCAGTGGAGACCAAGCAAGATTAAATCTGGACACGGACAATAGATTTTTAACTGTGTAATATCATTAATTTTTGTGGGATCTGCTGTCTATGGACAATGCCAGACATTAAAAGTTGATTTGCAATAGACAATCAAATGTCTATGGAGACTGCCAGACACAGATAATATACAGTATATGTTTAGGCTAGCTACACATGAATTCTAAAGGGGAAGCTGGATGTGATATTGGTTGCATTTGGTCAGTTTACACAGGGTTTGTTTGTAGTCTTTAACCATAGAGACACATTGGTTTGCATTGGGGTTGTAGACACAAAACGGTAGGAGATTTTTCAGTCATTTTTCCTTTGGGACACATTGGAAGAATAGAAAAATGTTATTAAGGTGGATATAGCCTTTAAGATACGTGAGACAAATAATCAAATTCATTTGTTTGGGGGGGGGGGGGGGGACGGGACTTTCTAATGTCTTTCTCCATAGTAACAACATTATGTCTATAGGATTGCTTTTAGAAATGTACAGTACTGTGCAAAAGTTTTAGGCAGCTATGGAAAAATGTTGCAAAGTATCAATGCTTTCAAAAATAGTAGTGTTAATAGTTATTCTTTATCAATTAACAATTGCAAAGTGAATGAACAGCAGAGAAATCTAAATCAAATCAATATTTGGTGTGACCACCCTTTGCCTTCAAAACCCTTATGAATTCTTCTAGGTACACTTGCACACAGTGTACCCAGAGTCAGTCTGGGATTGCAAGAAAAGTCAGAAGTATTTGAGGAAGCCTACATTCACAGAAGATCTATGGCTAGTTATTGAAGAAGTTTTGAACAACCTCCCTGCCGAGTTCCTTCAAAAACTGTTTGCAAGTGTACCTAGAAGAATTGATGGTGTTTTGAAGGCAAAGGGTGGTCATAACAAATATTGATTTGATATAGATTTCTCTTCTGTTAATTCACTTTGTATTTTGTTACGTGATTAAAAAGAAACTATTTTTTAAAGCCTTCCCACTCTGCAAAAGTTTTAGGCAATTGTGGAAAAATCCTGCACAGTACTGTAAATTAGAAGAAAAAGATAAATTAATTCCATGCACTAAAGGATATTAATTGTCATCTTCTCATTGTTCTTCTCCCATTATTTCCTATTATGATAATTATTATTATTATAAGTTTTTGGTCACAGAGAACAAGTCAATCCCACAGAAAATATAATTCACAAAAACTGTATCCAGACACATCCGACGTGTTTATCTAGACACATCCGACAGGTTCATCCAGACACATTAGTCCTCTCCATCCCAATGGATCTTACAATCTAATTTCTCTACCACAGATATACATACACACACTCCAGGGCCATTTTCTTAGAAGCCAATTAATCTATTAACATGTCTAGCATCTATTAATGGGAGGAAACTGGATGACTAAAGGAAACCCAAAGGAAGACAAACCAGACACTTATCCCATGTAGAACACTATAGTAAATGCAAAACCTTCGTTCTCACATCATACCGAGACTATAACTAAACATGCATTATATGGGTTGCAATTACTCAACCTTAAGCTCTTCCATGTTACTAGTAGACAAAGTTATTTAGATCATATATTAGACTTCTATGACTCTATTGCTCTGTTCTACATAAACTCTCTCTCTCCTACACCGCCTCTCTCCTCTGCCAGTTATATTAGGGGATCCAAATATCCAGATGCATGGTTTACATTAGAGGTTATATTCCCTAAAAAAAAAAAAGGGTAACCCATAGCTTTTTTTTCCTCCAATACAACTAAAATCTCCTACCGTTTTGTGTATACAGCTCACATGCATACCGATGTATCGCCATGGTTACACACTACAAACAAACCCTGTATTATCTGATCAATTAATCATTAGAACCAGACTACACAGGGTTTGTAGTCTATAACCTTTGAGCCACATAGGTCTTCATAGTAGAACCTGCATTATGCATCGATGTATCAGTTTAGGAGAGACGGTTTCTTTAATATAATCAAACCCCATACTGTAAAGGAAAGTATATTTCTACCATAGGTTGGTCATGCTATTGCTATAGAGCTGATAGAGGGTGGGTGGCCAGACAACCTGGCAAACAATGCAAATTCTCAATAAAAGACACTACTATGCTGATTATTTTCACAGCACATCTCTAGAACAGTCACAGCTCAGTTCAATATGTTCCCTACATAGTCATGGAGCTGAAAGGGGTTGTCTCGGCACAGACAACTGATGACCTATACACAGGAACAGCCGATTGGTGCAGGGTCCGGGTGTCGGACCCACACCGATCAAATACTGATGATTTATCATGTGGGTAGGTCATCAGTAGTTTGTGCCCGTACAACCCCTTTAATTGTATAATTCTGGCTCCCTGCAGCCACCACTAGGGGGATCTTAGCAACTTACTGAATACAGCTTTATTATTGAATTCAATGTATAAACAATATGCAGTAGACTCCTAAGCTCCCCCTAGTGGTGGCTGTAGGCAGACAGAATGGTATCATCATTTTATGTCTATGCCAGTGATTTGAAGCTCCGTATCAGAAAGAAAAAGCTCTAACGACCACTAAGATGTATTAGGAAATTAATCAGCATAGACTGCTGGACCTAAAAACAACATAGTGTTAAAAGGTAGACATTTCTTTTAAGCTGTGCGGCTAATCTCAGGGGAAGAGTGTCCTGAATGAGCAACGCAACACCTCTATGTTTGCACCCTTTTAAATTTGCTCTAGGACCCTCTCCTCTGTGTATGCTGCTGATCTCTATGCATATTAGCGGTCTATTTTAGATCTGTTTTGGTTCCGCCATTAATCTCCTCATTGCAATGAAATGTGCGTGTCTTATTGCTACTTATTTCCTGTATATTTGCATCCCAAGTAACATGGGCAAATAGGTTAATTAACACTGAGCGCAGCAGCAGGAGTGGGCTTTAGTACTTAAATGCTAGTTTGGCTTTGCAGCTGTAAAGTTCTTTGTGTATTTCATGCTAAATTATTAGCGATTTTCTACTCCTTCGATGCAAGAAATTGTTTGAATAGAACCCGTAATTAACAAATCTCCTCTAATATGCAAGACCATCTCTCTCTATTGTACACCTGCTTACAGCAGAGAAAAAAATGTAAAAAGATTCTCTTAGCGTATCCCACGTTCCATGTATTACTGTACATGCAAATTATCATTGATTGCTCTAAAAAAAGAAAAGTTGATATTAATATTTAGGTAATTGCTATTCCGTGTTGTATGAGGATGGAGCCGGGAATGAATTTTGAAAGTGGGAGCAAAGGAAACAAACTGCTTTTATTTTCTCGTAATCGTATTCCAGTCACAAAACGTCATTGTTTCTGCAGAGATAACTGGCGCTGCCTCACAGCCTGCTTCAGGTGCTAAATCTGATTGATTCTCCAAGCCTTAACTCATTACAAATGCTTATTCTTTGCCACTTTCACTAGAGATAAAATTAATCAGAAATATTCACAATACTGAAGAATACAGCCATGGCAGAAAAAAAAAACCTCAAAAAATTTTCTCAAATTTTTTTAAAATAATACTTTATTGGCATTTTGCGACATAAGATGAAACACTGATCCTACAGTAAGTGGAGAGAAATAGGGTATTAAACGGCTGGTTGGGGATATTGAAATTCTGGGATGACTAAGGGTATTAAGAGATACATTCTAGAGAGTTTGTTAAATTAATCCCTGAGAGACTCTATTTTGATGTATGGAAGAGTAGATTATAAAGAAAAGCTTTGGCAATAGATAGTTTTAATTAATTGAAGATACTCAGTGTTGTATGAGTTTAAAAGAACAATAACCTTAGCAAATACACAAAAAATCCCAGCAATTCCTCTCTTTATATTCTCTTCTTATACATAATTATTCTATATCTGTCCCAGGAGTTTAGCCATTTGTCTCATTCTCACAATCTCACATAAGGCAACTGGCTGCAGCGGGAGCTCTCCCCCACTGCCCTGTCTGCAGCAAAACACCAGGAACGCTAAGCCATGTGCTCTGGTATGGATTGAATCAGGAGTAAATTAGCACCTCTTCTGTTATCTCATGTTTACTTTTATCATTGACTTCTAGATTTGGTGTTTCTTTAAATAGCAAAGTGTGTTAATATTTAAAGAGAATTTATGCAAGGAGATATGTAGTCACACTAAAAAATTATCCAGTTACCCTTAATCCGGTGCTAATGAATCCCTTATCTTGTTTCACTGGACTTGTAGAGCTAAAGTGACAACCAGGGAAATAACAAATAATCATGGTGTCACAGGAAAAAACATGGAATGGGATCCGATTCATCAGGATAGAAAAGGTTTATGATTATTCTGTCTCCTGTGTCTTTTCCTAATTTGCTTGGTCTTCCAGTAATCCGCATTAATTTTGCCACTTTCATCTTTTAACATACACAGTTATCACTAATGGCAGCTCATCTTTGGGTGAAGATGGGCACCTTAGTTGCCTGGCTCCATAGCAGCTGCTATACCTGCTACCCTTTTAGGTATGCCCAGGGTGACAACGGTAGACCTCCTCCAGAGCCTGAAGATCTATCTGTGTCAACCACAGGCCATGGCCATGGTTGATATCCAATCGAGTTTCACACCAGTGTATATAACTATGGTATGTATCACAAATCCTGGGTCTTAGTGATGTTGATGTGAAATAACCCCCCCCAAAAAAAAAAATGATGTTCATACTTATATAATTGTTTGCATGGTATATTTCTTATGATTCTTCAGGGGCACAAATTAGTTGCGTTAAGATGTAAGGCATGAAGGTCATGACCCAAGTTTATAATCCATGGACATCTTAGGGCTCTTGCACACGACCATGTGTGCCGCCCGAGTCCAACCGTAATCCATGGAAAGATGGAATGAGTTTTATCTTTTCACAGATCAGAGAGTCTAATCCATTTTCATTGACCGAATTCACCCACTGAATTGAATTGGTCTGTGAAACCTATCGGGTGCCACTCGGTTGCCATGAAGTATGACCCGAGTGGCACTTGGTCGTGTGCAGGAGGGCTTAGATAAGATCTTTATAGATTTATAAAGATCTAGGGGATGTGGGTCCAATTTGAACATGAGCCTAATGCCTGAGTCATCACACAAACCCTGAGGAGTCCCCTATACCCTCCGCACAGTATACTTAATCAAGGTTGTGTATATAAATCAAGGTTGTGTATATAAAAATATAAGAATCACAAATCTTTTTGGATTAGGCTGTTCATCCCATAAAAAAACAGGCGGTTTTTTTTCATCAGTATAATCCAGGGCATTTCTTGCTTAAAGTTGTTGTACTGGATTACATACCTGTCCATGGGTTATGTCTGGTATTGCATCTCAAGTTTGTTGAAGTGAATGGGCCAGAGTTGCAATACCACACACAACCTGTAGACAGATGTGCTGCTGTGTTGGGATAAAACAGCCATATTTTTCTAATCCTGTACACCCTCTTTAACAATGCAACACTTGAACAGACACCTTGTCTACCTCATCACTCAAACCCTGAGGAGTCCCCTAAACCCTCCGCACAACCTGGTGACAACTTTTCCTAATATTTTACATTATGGCCATTTCAAAGCTAATTCCACATAATTATATTAAAAATGATGCCTGTGATAAAAATAAGTCAAATGATAAAAAAAAACAAAAACATTTTAACTGCTGGGGAACGCAAATTTCATTCTAACTGTTAAAACAAATGCTCTCCGAAATTAAGATGTTAAAGATTGAGATTTTTCTGTTAACATCCAAGTATTTCAAAATGTTGGCCCGATGATAGTTCCTGTGACAGTGGCTTAAAATATTACTGGTGCCTCCAGCTACAAGCATTACAGGAGAAGGATGTAGACCAAATGAGCACCAGCTGTTCACTTTTACATGCTTCTTGAGTCCTAAAGATGACATTTGTTCTGTGTTTTTCCCTCCATCGTCTGTGTGATACAAGATAACATACCTACTCCTGGCGGGTCACCCAACGGACCGGAAAAACAAAATAGCGTAATCCGTTTTCCAATAATCAGATTAATATAACTTTTATTATATTATCTGTATGTTATTATATAATTACTACTATATTATATTTTCTTATATTTAGCATTTTGCAAGATCACTGGTGGTCAGGAACCATCCAAACAGTACAATCTAATCATAACCACTTTGTATCAGAGTAAGTCAATTTATGATGTTTTGTCCTCTACCGCCACCTCCATTAACCTGAAAATCACCATATTATACAACGAAACATTAAATACATTAAAAGGGGTCCTTTCTCTGTCTCACTTATATTATTGTAATAATAATATATAAGATTGACATATATTACATAAATGATATTATGTAACATCAAACTTTTTGCATGTTATACTATACTATACTATACTATACTATACTATACTATACTATACTATACTATACTATACTATACTATACTATACTATACTATATACTTACTTTTATCATACTCAGGGCATCCTTCAATTTTACATTGGTCCCAGGGTGATAGTCATAGTGGGCCCCATTGTACCACACTTTTCTACACTAAACTTGTGTTCCACCCCTTTTTGGTTTTGCTTAGGCCTCATGCACACGACCGTAAAAACACCCGTTATTGCGGGTCGTAATTACGACCCGCAATAACGGGCCCATAGACTTCTGTTAGTCACGGGTACCTTCCCTTTTTCTCACGGGAAGGTGCCCGTGCCGTTAAAAAAATAGAACATGTTCTATTTTTTCATTTTACGGGCGTGCTCCTATACTTTATAATGGGAGCACGGCTCGCAAAAGCGGCCGGCTGCACGTGGCCGGCCGCGCCAGCCCGTGCTCATAATTACGAGTCGTAATTATGAGCACGGTCGTGTGCATGAGGCCTCATACTTTTTTTTTACATATTAAAGAGGCTCTGTCACCAGTTTATAAGTGCCCTTTCTCCTACCTAATCTAATAGGCGCTTTAGTGTAAATAACTACTGTTTTTTGTTTTTTTTAAAAACTTTTATTTTTGACCAAGATATGATCATTTTTAGTTTTATGCTAATTTGCTCTTTATGCCCAACTGGGCGTTTTTCTTTTTCATTTCACCAAGTGGACATTGTAAAGAAAAGTGTATGATGCTGACCACTCAGCGTCATACACTTCTTTTCATTCATGCCCAGCTTTATTCACAGCACAGCGTGATCTCGCAAGATCACACTGTGACGTCACTTCATCCCGCGAGTCCTTCACCGGAGTGACGGGAGAATGACCAGACATCGCTTACAGCCATGCCAGTACTGCTGCTGAGGAGGATAACTGTCCTGGCATGGCTGGAGGCGATGTCTGGTCTTTCTCCCATAGCTCCGGTGAAGGAACTGTGGGAGTAAGTGATGTCACAGCGTGATCTCGCGAGATCACGCTGTGCTGTGAATAAAGCTGGGCATGAATGAAGAGAAGTGAATGATGCTGATTGAACTTACTGAACTAAATAATCATTGGGTCCCAGAGGGAGACTGACAATTTAGGCCAAAATATGAATATATGGCCCGTGTAGTAGTGCGCCCATACACATGAACTGATTGAACTTACCCAGTGGCCACAAGTTTTCTGTAGGGGACTTGAGCATCCAATGTTCAACTGGAAAATTACGAGTCAATGGAAGACGCAGACTTACCATATGTGCAGCTGCACATGGGCCCAGAAGATTAGGGGGGGTCCACTGCCACCTTAAAGTAGCTTTCTATTGTCTATTAGATTTCATATAAAGGAATGAGATAATACATTTTACAGTTTACAATTATATTTGGAGCACAAGGGGCCATTTATTGTTCTTGCAGAGGGACCCCCTGCTGCCTGTGTCCACTCCTGGACAGTGGAGTATATTTATTAGTATTGGCATACCAAGTATTTGATATGCGTGACACATTCACCAACATGAGCTACACCAGGTTGTACCTGCCACAGCAAACCAAATGGAAAACTGGCTGCTTGTTTTTGGTAAATAAATTGTAAACTGTTCTACTTGCAAGCCATGCAACACCTCCCAAGTGTCAAAAAGAGGGTGGGTAGATAAATCTAACATTCATATTATATTGTATTTTTAGTATATATTATACTATTTCATTATCAATTTTTGGGCAGAAACTTGTTTCATTTGTATTTCAATACTTTAGCATTACAATCACAGTTTTTTTTAAGAATTTCTAGAAGAAAAAAACTGGTTTTCAAGTTAGTTATTAAAAAGTAATTAATAATCGATAAAGTGATTTTTGTAGTCACAGGATGTCCCTTCATTTCTAAGAAAACATTTTAAAACGACTTCTGTTTTTGTGCTTTGGAAAATACAAGAAATCTGTAATTCTTAGGACTAAGCAATCAGCCAAGGCTCATTTGTGGCAGAAGTCATTCTAATCAATTATCATAGTAGAAAACTTCCAAGTTTCACCACTTTAACCATTCATTTCTGGGCTTCTGAAACATCTCATCAAGGCAGAGAGCAGGGCGACATGTATACAGACTGTCACAGCGTACTCTTTTATTCCATTTGGTGAGCAAAATAAAAACCAGAAGATTCTCTCAATGCTCATTCATGTATGTTTATATCTGAGCACAACATACGTACTTGTGGCCCATGAATTAGTCCAATTAATAAGGCTCTTCATATTTACTCAGGTCTTGCCTTGTGTGACCACCAGAACATGTAGAGTGTGCAAACACGGGTCTATGGATTCTTTATAATCCCCTACAGAATTATAGTCAATTGGGTGATGGATTCTATAATGGCCACCAATGCGTGGTAAACTGCTAAGATTTGGGTTAGTATAAAAGGCACAAGAAATTGTGGTCTATATTGTAAAAAAAAAAAAAAAGTTTAACAAAGCTTTGAGTCAGCACCATAGTTGGTGATTATTGGGGTCTTCATAGTAGGGCACTTACATTTTATCTGTCAGTGGTGGGCCTATATTATATTACAGACCGTTTATTTATTTCATAATGGCTACTGACAGTAGTGTTCATAAAGGAAAGGGAACCTCATAGCGAAGGTACAACATGTGGTGCTCCTCCTGGTTTTATGCCACCATATCTTTTAATGGGTTCAAACGGCACTCCCTTACTCCGTTTCCATCCCTGCTAGGAAAGAAGGTTAGTGTAACCCTTAAGACTGTTCTCCTCTGCCTAGTTTGTTGATATAGCTTTGCCCTTGGAAACAGGGAGTCTGTGTATGTTCACCTCACCCATTGAGAAGGTTCGCAACACCCAATAGGTCGAACCTAAACTTGAGTATATTGGCCATCGTCCTCTAAGCGGTCATTAGTGTATTGTTGGATACAGAATTCGGAAAGACGATGTAGGGCATTGTCTTGCCTTCGTTGTTTTTTCCATCTTGAGTCCTTAGTTCCCCCTACTTTTCGCCGAAGAATTTCTCAATCCATTTCTGGATTCCAAACTCTCATAATAACTTTTTGAAATAACTTATTTCTATAACAAATATTCTCTGATGTATTATTCAAAACATCCCTGCATTTCCTAGCTATTTCCTTCATCAGATAACACATTTGTGAGATGTTTATGGCACTTTCAGAACTAAAAGGATAATATTAAATCTCCGAGCTGACGACACAACAGAACACAATGAACAAAAGCAATAATACACATTCAGTCTGATAATTATGATCAGACTATACAAGAGGTCATGAATATATCTCTAAATCAACTTCGAGTGCTATCTCCACAGAATTGAAAATCCAAATAACACAGTCTATCCATTCCTGCTCAAAGACTAGTTTGATATGATGAAAAACTTGAAATGAAAAATCCCCTTTTGAACCTCATACGGAAAATAATTCTAATGGAATCTAATCAATTTTAATATGCTGGTGAAAAGAAGATGGTAATGCCGCGGTGTAACGGAACAATGCCAAGGGTAATATGGATACTTCTCATGCAAAATGGGAACTGAACTATATAAATTGGTCTAAAGGAGTCTTCAGTTAACGATCAGGCTAGATAGCTTTTGTTACTGAAATATATTCCCTCCGCAATATTCACTGCGCTCCTTTTGTTTGTTATCCTATTTTTGAAAATTTTTAATTTACTTTATATTATGCTTTGTTGATTTAAAGTGCAGCTCCACTATGGAGCTACTATGCACTAAATATTATCAAATTCACTCGAGTTCTTGTGTTTTCAGCTTCTAAAATTTTGTTAAAAATTCTGGTCAGCTATATGGCCGTGTTTACACTCGCACTGTGTTTCGATCCATTGCGGTTCTGATGTTTTTGACGGCATCAATAGCATAGTCTGCAGCACTCTTTTTGCCATCAATTACCCCGTAACATCAACAGAAAGCTGACGGACCCCCATTATAAGTGAATTGAATGGGTCAGGAACCATTTGACAACGGATTCTTTGAATCGATCGTGGTTCCATTAAGAACGGGAGACATGAAAGTGGTGTGAAAAAAGACTCTCTTAGTTATATCAGTTTGTGGAGACTTTGAGCAAGAACTGCAATAGCCGCCATTACAAATTCCACAATTGCCAAATTTTCCAACATCAATTTTTTTTTGGACTGTTTGGAAATTTATGGACAGTTGGCAACCCTTACAATGCCCCCCAGCCACCCTAACTCGGCAGTAATACCAGAGTAGGACATATATCTGTAATTCTATTGGTCCAAGAGAAAGAACTCTACTGTAACCGACCTTTTAGACTAATTTTCTTGCAACTTTGGCTTAGGTCTTAGTACTCTCTTGGCGCTAGGTCTTCAGCGTGAGGTGGTTTTCTTGAATAAGACAGGAATAAATGCAAAATTAGGTCCTGTTTTTATCATGTTCAGCGTACACATTTAAAGTGCCAACGAATGTATGCCCCAGACTTATGCAACTGTATGCCTACTTGTAACAACATTACCAGCTGTAAAATATTATGGCATTGTGGAATCCATTTGAATTGAAAAGCGCAGTGGATTACACAAAATATACACCAGACAATCGTATGCCAAAGGACGCTCATACATTGACGTACTTGTACGGAAGTGATTCTGATGTATATACACTGAATGTATGTCAGAAACGTGATGTGAAAAGAGCCTGACACCAATGCCATTGTTGTCACCCAACTTTACCAAAAACAGATATAGTTGAGTCAAGGCTAAAGAAAGAATTTTAATAGCTTTAAAAAAGAAGAGAAGTTTATCAAAACTGTCTAAGGGTACCTGAACACGAGATGGAACTTTTTGTCAGAAATACACCTGTGGATTGGTTATCTGGTTTAGAAAACCCATTTTTATATACTATATTAGGGAATTCTGAATTAATAGAGGAGGGGGTCCTCTGTTCAGGATCCTCATCTCTTGGCCAGAGTGGAAAGCAGGTACAAAGAGAGTCTCTCTCACTAAGGGACTATGTAATGCAGGACAGGTCCCTTAGAGAGAGAGACTCTCTTTGTATCCGCTTTCCACTCTGGCCAAGAGATGAGGATCCTGAACAGAGGACCCCCTCTGAATGGGCACAGTGTAATTCCAAACGTTCCCTGTGGTGGCGCTGCAGGGAAACTAGACAGTTACTGCCAGGTTTCCCCATAGATTACTGCTGATCACTGGGGGTTCCAGTATTGGGACTATTTGTGATCAGCTTATTGTCAAGGAACCCTTCTAACAAGTAGGGGATCTTTAAAAATGACATTATAGTTACTAGTAATTTGGAAAAAAAAAACGAAGGTGAAAAATATCTTTTAAACACAGTTTTTGTTAAAAATATTTTTCTAAATAAATAATTCAAATGAAACTAGTTGCCATGGGTAATGCCTTTTTCGACTCTCCACTTGCCACATGCCATAATAGTAAATTTCTAATGGCAAGTTCTGTCTGTTTTTTCTGCTTCGTCCCATTATTTCATGTAGTTGTTGTAGCCCCAGCATTGTATATACAGTGTTACATTTTACTAATGAATTAATTAAATAACATATTTTTTTCTTCAAATATTCAATTTATTAAAAGGAGGAACACATCCTGCCAATGCAGCAGGGTAGAAATAACATAATCCCTGAATTTGGAAGTTTTTCAGTAGTATTATGGATCTTTGCCAAAATTCACCGAGAAACCAATTTAAGCCTACTTAGAGAATTTGACAGCTTGTAAAGGATCAAGAAATTATACCCCATGAAAATATGCTAGTCATTATTCCCCATCTCACACAAACTTCTGTATTTTAAATCATGCACTGATCTGAAAGAAACTTTTATCAGCATTTCTCAATAATACATTCAGGGTCCAAATAATATATTCATTTTTCTTAGCTTACGTGTAATATTGCAATATCGCCAAATAGGAACTCCAGTTTCTCAAATGTAATTCGTGCTCCCTAATGAATATTTTTGGGGTCCCTCTTTTTGTTAACTAGAGCTGTAGATAGGTTTTCCATTACCTGGGCAAGGATCTAATCTGCCACCCTATCTCTGTATCTAAATACCCTTGCTAGGACAGAGCAGCTTGTTGGCGCCACCCGTGGCATATGGCACCAAGGACAAATACTCAGCAAGTCCGGGCTCATTGTTAACAATGGCTTAAATATGTGATGGCCATTATTTGTTTTTACATTTTTTACGTTTTCTAATATTTAATTTTTGCAAAAACGTATTCATTGCAATTAAAATGTATGAGGTCATAAAGGGGTCACTTATTTTTGCCATTTTGGTGTGTGACAATAATAATAGATGCTGACAAAGACTGTTCCAAGGTAGGAGATCACATGAAGGGTGGGTCTGTTGCCCATAAGATGGCAAGGATGGGGAGGGAGATCAGAATTTTTTTACCGAAAACAAATATTCTAAGCTGAACATTGAGGCACACAAATCTGTAGTTTATTATTTTATCACTCCTCCAAACATTGAGCTTGTGTTTGATATCTGCCATTCTCCATACCCTATTAAAAAGTAAAATGCATAAATATGAGCTGGTAAAATGATGAGTTTACTGCAGCTAAAGGTATTTAAATAAGAAAATTATTCATAGTCTGCCCTCTGGGTAATACAACTGACGAACAAACATCTTCTTGATAATCAAGCTGCCGTTGAGTACATTCAAAGTAAAGGTCAACAGCATCTTGAAAATGTTCTAGAGTTTTAGCTGTTGATAACAAAACAAAATAACACCTGATGGACAGCTGGCAAATCTAGTCATTCTGGAGTCACTTTTCTAATTGAACCGCATTTAAATGTATCGTTTAGTCAATACCGGTAGAGTTAGCCAACTTGTTGGTACATAATAGATACTGTTTTCTCTAAATCGTCTGCACTGGAAGTAATGTTATTTATTTGTAATCCACTATTAACATAACAATAGGATATTCCAGTATATTCTGTTGGCTGGGGCACTTTGTGCCTAAAAGAGTCATGGCAATGGTTTAGGTAATGGAGAAAACGGCATCGGAAAGCGTGGTCTTCCAACCAGGACATTGGCAGGGGTAAGCCCATCTTAGACATTTATGGTACATCCACAGGATATAAAATACAATCTATAACACCTCACCGCTCTACGATGTTCATCAGACTCACATGTGAAGTCCTGTCCCCCACCAGAAGAAAACGCAACGTTATGATGGACATTGCTACGTTTTTACTTGTTTCAGGCTATAGTAGTATCGAGTTACAACACAGACACTTGTAATGCTTTTTTTCTCGTAACGCATTGAAATGATTGCGTAACTGGTTTCATCCCGGTAAGTGTCTGTCGTGTTGGAGCACGATACTTGCGTAGCCTGAGACAAGAAGAAACTTAGTGATATCTAGCATAATGTCTCGGTGGTTCTGCACTAGAAGATGCCACATCAGTGTGTTATCTCCTAGTGGAGGAGAAAAGGACATTGGGGATCGTTTGTAAGTCTGAAAACTAAGACCAGCGTAGATCGGTGAGGTGTTATAGATTGTATTTTATCCCTGAGAAGTTTATTGTGGACTCCTACTTTTCTATTTATATATCATAAATTTCTGAAAGATGTGGGTCCCACCTATCTCCAGAATCGGGGTCCTTCAATCTTGTCCTGTCTGGTGAGATGGCCAACGAATCAAGAGGTGGCCTAGATTACTGAAACAGCAAAGCTTGCTATTCTGTTTACATAACTCCCATAGAAGTAACAGAAAGTTACAGAAACAGTGCGGCACAGCAAGCTCGCTTGTTTCGTATCCTACGGTCACCTCCCCATTCATTCTCCGTCTGGATGTGGAGGCCAGCGTTCCGCCTCACCAGGCGGTATAGAGTTGGGGAACCCCAGTTCTGGAGATAGGTGTGGGTTTTGAAGGTAGGGCCGCATCTATAAAAAGTTTATGGCATATCCTTTGCCATAAATGTCTAAGATAGTACTCTGTACTGTAAGGTTTTTTTAATAAATAATTTTAGCTATTTTCATAAAGATCTGTCATCAATCTAACTTCCATTGGTGTTAGGAGACCCTATAGACCGATCATCTATTCTTGTCTTAAAAAGGCAACAATTTTGATTTTTCTAGCTGGTCCTCTATTGTTTTCCCTCAGCAAGTACTAAAATTCAATGACGTAGCATATGGACAGCACGGTGGTTATTACTGTTGTGTGGGGTCCTGAGTTCAAATACGCCAAGGGCAACACCTGCATGAAGGTTGTATGTGCTCCACATGTTTGTGTGGGTTTCCCCTCCAAAAGCCACTTATAGGTTAGTTATAGTTTTATAAAACTGGCCCTAGCGTGCGGGCAGAGGTTGTAGTCGCACCCCGTGCTCTGGGGCCTAAGAAGACATCAGTATTATAAATGGTACATGGTAGGTGGAGGGCCAGAAGCTTTATATTACATCTCTGAATATAAGAAAAGTAGATTGGGAACCTCATTGGGGGACAGGGACTGATGTGAGTCATGACAATCTTTGATCATTATCGTTGGGAAAGCATTGCACCCTAGAAAGCTACCTTCCTTGGGGCTTGGAATTCCCAGGAGGCATACGAGGGACACATAGCAGGCACTTGAACCTCACATGCAGACCCGGGATTCCAATTGGGCATCACAGTGCTAAGCATTCCATGCAAAGTTTTCTGTTGTTGCAAATTTAGAAGATAAAGGCCTCGTGCACACTTCCGTTGGCCATTAAAGGGCCGCTACTGACGGTTCCGTAAATCACGGAAAACACACGGATGGCTTCCGTGTAGTCCGTTGTTTCACGGACCAAATCAATGCAAAAACCGAGACTGTTCCGTCGAAAATGGCCAGGAGTAGGACCTGCCCTATTTTTGACGGAACGGCCGCACGGTTCCGTTAAAACAACGGAAGTGTGCATGGCCCCAATGAAATGAATGTGTCAGGGTGCTATCAGTTAAAACAACAGATAGCACCCTGACGAGAAAAACTGAAGTGGGCATGAGGCCTAAGAAGTCGTATTTTAAGAAAACCAAAAACATTTTATGGCGAAAAACAAAAAATGAAAAAGCTCAAAAAGTTAAGTTTGTATACATTTATTTGCTGTTAATCTTTATTCCTCCTTCTGGGGATGTGTCAAAAATGCCCACCTAAGCGTATTGCCAATCCTTACCCAAAGCATAATGATAATTAAAAAAATAAAATAAAAAATCAATCAACGCTGTCTTCCTTCCTTTCTCGAACAACACAACTAGACAATAATAAGATTCATTTTCACAACATGCCGAGGCAGAACTAATTTATGCTAACAACATTTATTATTCATTTAAGCTCCCAGAACAATGGGAAGTGTTGTGAAGATTTGTTAAACTTGTTTATTAGCTAATATTTTAAATCTAAATTGCTACGTCTGTTTTTCTCATACCTCTCACCCATACCGCTGTGTGTATTACAAAACAAAAACCCCAAATTTTTTCTTTATCTGATTTCTTACGGGTCCTATTTATGTATAACTGCAAAACACAAGCCATTTTTTGTCACTTTGGAAAAAATGCCACCGATGATTTAACAATTTCTGTGATTTTGCTTTTGTTATTTTCATTTTTCCTCCTTCTGGCAAAACTTTTCACATCAGATAATAAATTTGATGACAACAATCACACATCAATAGATGATTGCATAAATATCCAATTCAGGTGGGCAATATGGGAAAAGCTAATTCCGGCAGGGGAGAAAACTGAATGCTTGTCAAAAATGACATCAATTAAGGTAGTTGAGAGCTACGTTTGCTAAAAATAAACCATCACTTAAAACATAAATTTTTCCAATCAACAAAATTAGTCATTTACAAATAAGAAAAAAAATATATATATTTTTTCACATCCTTGTGGGACAGTGACATATCTTATGTTCAGACAACGTTTATTTCCGTCAACTATTAAAGAAGCAGAGAAACAAAAATAGTAACGGACGTGTTATTGTACGAGATGCAGTTGTGAGAAAGAAAAAATTATTTTACAATTCTGGAATTATTGGGAATTCTACCTTAAAGTTTAAATTTGATTTTATCCTCATTCAAAACATAATAAATATATGAAGACTAAGGGCCACACAGAGCGCCAATGACCCGGCCGCAATGCAGTCAACAACTGCGCCGGCACCATGTTTGGCACGGTTATCAAATTGTCTGTTAATATCTGCACGTTGTTACTGGTAAAACGGCTCTTTACCTGTGGCCATAAAGGTGTATTCATTAATGGCCATACAATTTTGCAGGTAAAGGTCCGTAGGACACCATTCACTCGATAAATGCCGAAAGAGTTTTGGGCCGGTGTATGTCATATATCTTTTTTTCGACAGTATGGAATAGCATAGTTGATTACACTATTCCATACGGAGAGATACAGTTAAAAAAAATGTATACAGCACGGTCTATGGGAGCCTCTGGGCGACACATGCCACCCTATGCCTATTTAGTGGTATATGTCGGAGGATGAAAACACCCTGAGTCGTCATGACACTGCTGTTATAGTGATCCACGTGGTACACAATAGACCTTTATGTGCCCTTACTGTAACTTTTTGTGTCTTTGATTTTATAAACGGGCACATAAAGATTTTTTTCTCATGGATTAATTCTTAACATGTCATTCTCCATCGCGTGGCGTATTAAAGCAATGATTCTAGGAGGGAATACCGGGTCTCATGACCGAACCATAAAGCTGCGCACAGAGCGCCCGTGAGTATATATGACTTTGTTATGTACAGTACATAGGCCCTAAGTTTATAAAAAAAAAAGAAGCTTTCTTATTATGAACATATTCTGAGAACACCCATCTTCAATACGTTATTTTTTAGGAAATTAGTTCTAAGCTTATAAGTTTTGTACATGTACCAAACATATTGTTTAAAGGCACAACTCCAATTCATAACTCCTTCATGCGCTGGTTTCTAATTCCTACATTGGGTAGGTGGAGTTTTTGCACGCTCTCTTCCATTCCCTCTAAATCTTGTGTGAGGATCCGCTTAGATGGCCCGACGAGTGCCGTGTAAATGAGTGCCGATCAACGAGACAGCTCATTGATTGGCGCTCGTTTGCTCCTTCCACAAGTAGCAAGTATGATGAGCATTTACATATACAATTTTATCATGTTGGCATGTAAGTGGTGTACTTACCTGTCTGCCGGGGGACAACGCAGGGACATGGGCCAGTCTGTGGTGCGGGAGTTCGGCTCCCGAGCGGAGGAGCGTCTTGGGAGGCATGGCAACAGCCGCTCTGCCGACAGCCACGATGCAGGCGCTCCGGCGGGGAAGAAGGACTAAGTCTCGCGATGCGAGATTAGAGGAGGAGGTGAGGAGATGCGACACATGGCTGGAGTAGAAGAGGGGGAAGACCAGATGTGAGAGGGGAGTGAGAGTGAAAATGGAAGTAACAGTGTTGGCACGGAGGGGCGGAAAAGAGAGACAGAGAGGAGAGAGATTATAAAGGATCGGTAGCCCAGATAAGTAATGAAAGGGACAGCAGCAAGGGCTGTCTGACACCTCAGAGGACTTAGACAACCGGATCGTGTCCTTGTAAGCAGCGACAGAGGACCGGGAGAAGCAGAAGTGTGCCACGTGCAAGCAGCCAGAGGAGCAGAAGTGTGCCCCCTGCAAGCAGCCAGAGGAGCAAAAGTATGCCCCCTGCAAGCAGCCAGAGGACCAGAAGTGTGCCCCCTGCAGCAGCCAGAGGAGCAGAGGTCGGTGCAGCAACATAGGACCAGCAGGAGCGGAGGGTGCCATCAGCAAAAGTCACAGGTACTGGTCTATGAGTCCCTGACAAGGATCCTAGGTCCCTTCCTAGAGAAAGTACCCGTGCCCATGTTATAACCAGTGACTCTCCCCAGAAGTGACGTCCCTCGTTAAACACAGTACCAGTGCACATAGAAGACTAGTCCTTAAAGTGACAGACGACTCAGCCTGAGGTAGGCCCAAGATCAGTGGCGATATCTCATTAACCGTGCCAATGTCCCTGCGTTTACCCAAGAATTATAACTTCTGTAATCACCAGCTTCTGTAATCACTGCCTGTAAGAAATGCTTTGAACTGTTATTGGTGAATATTGTTAGGACAGGGGCAGACAGAAGGAACGGTCGGGTTGACGGGACTTATTGGACTATTAAATGGACTTGTGCAAACGTTAGTGTCAACTTCACCTGTTCAGTTGCGTCCTAGGTGTGTCCGACGTTCGGACCGCCGACTGAGGAGAGAGAGGGGTGGTCGCGAAAGGTATCGGATAGCTCCTCAAGGACCCGTGACGGTGCCAGTAGGTACGGGTAGTCCACTGATTCCCACGACGCGACCCCCGGGCCGAGAGTGTGACTCTTACCTGAGGGTAGGCTGACAGTAGTGGGTAGCTCCCACCGTGACTGACAGCGGCGTGACCGTAGCCAAGCCTGGCAACGTGGGTTCAGGCACGACCTCTCTCCGGAGACTTCCAGCGGGATCGAAGTCCCCAACCTCAGGATTTGTGTCTGCCCCACAGAAGAGGAATCCCTGTACGTGTTTATTACAGAAGAGAAATTCCTGTACGTGTTTATTACAGTATAGAAGTTGAACCAAGGAGTTGTGTCTCTTGCATTGCGTTATCGACAGTGGTGATCCCTCCTATAGGCAGTATGTCTCCCTGTTTACAAAGGGAAATGTGTTGCCGACAACTATAATATTCTCGGCTGCATAAACGGTACAATCAGCCGATGAGCGAGTGTTTGCTTGTTCATCGGCTGATTTATGCCGTGTTCACACAGGGCAAAGATCGGGAATGAATGTTCATATGAATGCTCGTTTGCCTGATAATTGTCCCCTGTATAAGGACCTTAACAGTCCCAGCAATGATCGCAGTCTGTTTGGGGGAGTTGCGCGTTAATAGTAACAGTGGCCACCAAATCATAGCCTTGTGATTGGTGTTCTTGTGTGGCTAACACCAGGAGGGGTTAGAATTTTTTCATATATTATTGGGGCCTGTCTACCGCAGTAAATACTTTTATTGTGACGTTTTGAATATAAAATGTCTGTGAGAAACCAGAATTTTTTTTCTTATTTGATTCGAATGAATAATACCAAAATTTTGCATAACAATATTATAGGAGAAACTATGTTGTATTTTTATTCAACCATATCTATATTAAGGATCATGCACAAGGGCAAATTACAGTTTTGTACACCCTCCAAGTAATACGGCACCAACAGCAGTCTATGGGGCCCTATGGTACTTTGGTATGCCTCCGATTTTATATGGAGGCATGGGGATGTTTTATTAAACCTGCAGAATCAAATCATGGTATAGCAAGGAGAACATCTAATATGGTGCGATATAGAGGCACCTATGGCTGTATAGGTTACGTCCTACTGTGTGCTGTCCGTTTTCTACTGGATTTCATGGCAGAGAGAGCTGCTCTGACCACCCTCCTTTCCCCTGGGTTTGTACAATTTTATTTGTACCTGGTTTTATCTCTTTTTGTTCTTCTTTTATTAAGAAATGCAATTTTAAGTCACAGCTAGCACTTGAAATGGTTAATACTGTTAATTTGGATCACCAGGTTTTACATGCCTACGAGCACTGACTATTGGTATATGATTCCGGTGACAGTTTGTAGGATTGATCAATGTTACGGCCGACCCCCATCCATTAAAACAAGAAATAAACTTTTGTGATTCATTATTTGGAAAGAGGTGTGGGCCTGTTGGGAGTTGTAGTTGTGGAGGTTGTCTGTTCCCCTCAGTCCGCAAATTTTAGTTAAAATCCTGGGAAATGACTAGAAGCTAGTCGGGGAGCGAGAGACAGGTGGTCAGACAATATCATGGCTATAATTCTAAGCTACCTATGGACCACGCTGTGTGGAGATGAGAGCGACACTGGATGACGACCTGGTTTTGCATCCAGCTTCGTTTCCCAGTGCTGCTTGTAAATCGTGTTCTTTTCATTTACATGTGATAAAAATAAGATTGCACACCGGCGCAGGGAATAGTCGTGAATGGAATTGGCATTAAATGCTAGGCTGTTATGAAGCGAAGTAAAAACACATTTTACGGCATCATTGTATTTTCTTACAGACTTGAGAGTAAATATTTCTCCGTATCTAATTCAATATTTAGAATTTTAACTGATAATAATGTTGAAGAAAAATTAAAGGAGTCATAAAGAGATTTCCGGGGATAAATTTTATTATCTAATTTTTTTACCGAATCCAACGCCTCATGAAAAAAGAAAGCTAGACCTTCAATTTTGAAGAAATAATTTTATGAACAAAGAAGGTACCTCTCAAAAACATACACAATGCCCCCATCACAGTCACAACGCCTCCTTTACAGCCTTTGGGCCCCTTCATTGCCACAGTGAACCCATTACAAACTCAGTGCACCTTCACAGACAAAGTGCTGCTCACAGGTACAACACCCCTGCACAGTCATAAGTGCCTCCATCACAGCCACCTTGCCCCATTAAAGACACAGTTTCCTGCTTAGTCCTAGTGCCCCATCACAGTCACGTTGCCTACGTTAAAGTCAAAAAGCTGCTTTGTTTTCATAGTGCCTCCACCACAGACATAGTGTCCTGTCAAAGTGCTGCACACAACCACAATGCCACAAACCGAACAATACCCCAATTGGTACTAGTGGTCCTAGTGACTAATTTTAAAAAAAACAGAAAAAAGAACAAGTCACGACCAGGTATTTGAAAAAATACAAACAGTCTTTATTAAAGTAAATTAGACACACAGAAAAAAACAACATATAACAGTTATACATAATAAAATACCATAGACCCTCGAACAGAAACGGAATCCGAACATGAAAGCAGAGTGGCCCCCCCAGATGTACAAATGGTCCAATACCTCCTATAAACGGCTAAAGTGCATACATATATATTACTGAGCAGGTGCTAGGCATGGTACGCCCTGCACAGAACAACACATAAGTACAGTATAAATGGTATATGTAAAGTGCAGTCCTAAGTATACATAACATGCAAGGCAATATAATATACCTACACCTACGTAGCAGGAGATGAAAATAGGAGACCAGGACCGGGAGAGGGGACCTCTGCTTAACCCGACGCGCGTTTCGCTTGTGCTTCGTCGACTATGCCATTGCATAGTCTATAGGCACAGTGCCTCCTCTATAGTCACAATGGCACTTTGTGGCCACAGTGCCCGCATTATTGACACAATGCTCCTTCACAGCCATAGTACCCCATCAGTACCATAGTGCCCCTATTACAATGCCACCTTTGCACCCACAGGGTACCAATACCGCCTTAGTGCCTGTGTAAAAAAAAAACTTGCTCAAATTACAAGTCCACGTTTCATATGTCCAGTGCAGTTTAGAGAATTAAAACTAAACTTTGTTGGGTTGTTGGCCACAAGAATGCTTTAGTTACATGAGGATCATAGAATTTTAAACAGTTATACAAAATAATAAGAAAGGCTAAACCGCACCCTCTTAGCAAAGCCCAACCCTTTCTAATCTCAAAAGGGAAGGGTATTTTTTTTTTCTACCGGAATCCTACAAGACTGATCGTTTTTGATTCTTTAGGCTAAAAAATAGGTATTTGTTTTTGTTGTTTTTTCCTCATCCTTTCCTGATTTAATGGCCCCTTAGAGAGACACTTGTAAGGATAAATTAAGTTGATTCTAAAACAGTAGAGCCCATAAGGACTATGCCTTGCATTTCCCTATAACCTCACCGATCCTTGACTATACAGATGCACTTTTAGGACTCTATAAAAGAAAATCTGCCTGGTGTTATCGCAACAAATGACTATGAGACCAACTTGCTTCCCAAATGTAGGGAACTCTCTGGCTTTGTTCTAAAAGAAGCATCACAAAATATATGAATCCTTAAGGAAGTCTTTGTAAAAGTGAAGAGCAAACATTTGTTCCTAATCTAATTAAAATGCGACAAAATGCACGAAATTGCGGAAAAAAAAATTGACATTTTTTGACTCATTCTAGACGCAGATACATTGTTTCCATGCTGGACAATTTGATGCAGTGGATGGATGACCTTATGGCTCTTTTCTGTCTCATTTTAGACTGTTCTTATGAAATAAAGATCTCTCACAAGTCACCTTTTAGCTATAATGTCTCCTAAGTCGTTTACTGATCACCTCCATTTTCGAGACTACATAAGTTTTGATATTCGTCCATGTCGTCTATATTGTTTACATCCTTGCTAGCACATAGACACCTTGACCTCTTTTGGGTATTAATCAGATAGCTTTGGGGTCTTGGAACAGTATGTCAGATTATTACTGAAAATGCAGTCAGTGTTGGGTCAGAAAGCTTTGAGCCATGGAAAGCAGCCAGAAAACCCACCCTATAGCTCTACATCACGTCAAATTTTAATTGCAACATATACTCTTTAGGACATCTCCTCAAAAACTTCTATGTTTTTGTGAATTAATCCAAAAAAGCTATAGCTCCAAAGTCAGTTTTGAATGAATTTGTCTTCAGTAGACCTTTTTGCAGCTTGGTCCCAGGGCTGGACTGGCCACCAGATGATTCACTGTGGGCACATTCTCTGGCACAATGATGGACCCCTGAGGTCCAGTAGGTGTCAACCCCATTTGGAGCCAATCACTTGCCTCTAGGGTCTATATCTTATGAGTTGAGGAACCTCTGTAGGCCCAGGTTCTGTCACAATACTGAGATCCAAAGGTTCACCAGAAGATGATCCTATTTGAAGGTGACATTAAGGCCAATCGGTTCTCTTTATTATCGGTTGATTTACAATAATTTTTTTTGACCTTTTTGATGAAAAGTTCTACTCAATGATAACAAACTTTATGATACAATGAAGAGTGGATGTGTACATGTTTTGTAGGGTTTGACGATGGGCCCTCAAAGTCATTTCTTCTAGTGGGCGCAAAGAACCTCAGTCTGACCCTATTACGGTCTTCGAATCCAGGCTTAAAGGAAGGCCATTTAGTCTTCTGGTGGACCCGTCCGACCTTGTCTATAATTATTACATATTTAAGCTTTACTGAAGGCCACAAAGTCCTCACAGCAGAAGATCTTAGATCTTGAAAAGAATAATGCTAGAAAATGCATAATTTATACAGCTTGATACAGGGCAAATTAAAGCGATTGTTTTATTGAATTCAACGGAGGAGCTTAACTGAAATGGCAGCATGCTGAAAAATTAATTGAGAAACTCACCTTCAAATGAAAAATACTTAAGATTGTGTTATAATCAGCTTATACAGACATACATGAATTTGGTTTAATAATTTAGTCTTCGTATCTTCCTATTAATTAAACTAAAAAAATCCAGACTATTTTTCTTTGCTTGGGTGACACAAACATTATTCACAAAAATATCAATTATCCCTCGTGAATGGTAGGACTTTCAATTAGAAACATCTCCAAACGTTAACCAGATCTGGAGAATAAGATTAAGAGCTGCAGATTCTCCTCTGCTCGACTTGACGTAACAAAGTGTCCTCTCGTGTTTTACAACTGATGCCAGCTTGAGGTTCGGGCCCTGCACTTGCCCTCTGTAAATGGATATGAGTGACTCATATTGTATCCGAGAAAAAATTTCAATCAGAGATCTGAGTGATTAAAATACCGTCCACAAAGGTTAGGAGAAGGTTTTAATTAGTAGAGAAGACCCTTTGCAGTCCTTGGCATTCGCTCACCTCCATCAGAAAATTGAAAATGCCCGTTTTTTCACTATGGTCGAAGCTTACATAGTAATACATATAAATTGCTGTATGTTCTATCATGTTCCTAGATCTGGAGTCTCATCAGACCTGAACTACTGTAGACAATTTCATAGGCGTCATTCACATTCTCGCTAGGAGTGGCTCTAAAAGGAGTTTTTTGGATAGATGGGCATCCCAAATGTAAGAATTTTACCTATTACAGTTATAAGGGACTGCCTCATTTTTTTCTGTAATTTCCTTAGACTATTATAGGGTTTTTCCTATCTTATAAAGTGATGGCATATCCCTAGTATATGCCATCACTTACTGATCGGCGGCGGTCCAACATGTGGGACTCTCACCGATCCTGGGAATGGGGCCCTGCTGCAGTTTCCCTTTAAATAGTAAAGGGGCACAGTGCTAAAGCAGCACTAAAAAAAAGTGTGCGACCCCTTCATTCTCAGGATCAATGGAGGTCCCAGAGTTTTGTCCCCCCACCGATCATAAAGTGATGGCATATCACAGCCCTTTAAAAGATGGTAATACCCCTTTAAAGAGAGAGTCATTATACTCTATGGATATGCTATAAATGTTTATGGTTAGAATACCCCTTCAAGAGGACCTCCTCACTCTCCTGACATGTCTGTTTTAGTCATTAATTGTATTCCTCATGAAATAACAATTTTGTAACAGCTTTTCTTTGAGCCTTGCATAGTACATTCCTCTATTATTCCTCCTGGAAATATATGAACAAATTGATCACTGGCGGTTACCATTGTCCTTAGAATTGGACTGTATTCCTAAACATACTGGCAATGTCAGCACTAATTGGGACAAAATTATAAGGAGAATAGTAACACCCAGTTGTAGATTTATTCATGCATTTCAAAGAGGAATAACAGAGGGACGGCACAATCAAACCTTCAAAGAAAAGATACTCCAACATTGTTATTTCATGGGGAGTATAAGCATTTATTAAAATTTCAAGAGAGCTCAGAGGTACACTTTAAGGTCAACCAAGGATCACACATGGTGACATCACCATGAGTTCTGCTAAATGACAAACTCAGCTCTGCTGCATGTGTGCCTGAGATGTTTATTGCCTAACATTAAAATGCCATGTTACTTTTCCAGAGTGCCTTTACTTTCTATATTTATGGCATGTTTCAAAACTACTCCAAGAAGTTTGATAGGGGCATAAATAGTGTGTAGTGCCGCTCTCGTCAGGCTAAGAATTGCGCTGGTATTTTCTGGTTTAGCTTGAGAAATTGTGCAGGGAGTGAGTTTTTGAATAAGGAACATTTTCATTAATCTTTCCGTTTTCAGTTCTGACATAAAAATCTGTTAAAGATATAAAGAGTGATGATACTTCCTGAGCTTAGCTGGTAGACGAGTGAAAACTAAAAAAAATATGACTCCACGTCATGAGAATGAAGGGGAAATGGGAATCTCGCTGTCTGCAATCATCAGGCGATACCTCTGGTACGGATCGTATGGAAGAGATCAATGATGTCCTTATCCGCTTATCTGAATAATAATTACCTATAGAATAAGGGACTCCCGCTGAGCATCATAAAGAACATGTTATTATATGCAATCTTATAAAAACGTGAAAGGAGAGTTCATATGTAGCGTAAATACTGCAGATTTTATGCAACTGATATCGTATCGGTAAATACGCAGCGTAATCCAGTAGCAGCAAAGTGGACGAGATTTGAACAAACCTCATCCACACGCTGCGTAAATGATAAGCGGGAAAAAACGCCCAGAAATGTAATTGCGGTGCAGTTTTTTAATCCGCAGCATGTCAATTATATTTGCGTAATCGCTGTTTATTTGTTGCGTGTTTTCCACATGGAATTCAATGGAAGGTAAAACCCGCAACAAACAGCAAGACTCAGAAAAAAAAATCTTATACTAAGGCCTAAATACGGGTCCTTGGTTGCAGGTATTCGACCCGTATTGCACCAGTATTTACGGGCACGTTTTCTCTGCAAAATTAAACTGCAGTAATCGGCAGCCCCTTCTCTCTATCTGTTCAGGATAAAGAGAAGGGGCAGCCCTTTCCGTAGTAAAAGTAAAAGAATTTCATAATTACCGGCCGTTGTCTTGGTGACGCGTCCCTCTCTTGACATCCAGCCCGACCTCCCTGGATGACGCGGCAGTCCATGTGACTGCTGCAGCCTGTGATTGGCTGCAGAGGTCACATGGGCTAAAACATCATCCCGGGAGGCCGGACTGGAGGAAGAAGCAGGGAGTTCTGGGTAAGTATGAACGTCTTTTTTTTTTTACAGGTTGATGTATATTGTGATCTGTAGTTTCTGTCCAGGGTGCTGAAAGAGTTACTGCCGATCGTTTAACTCTTTCAGCACCCTGGACAGTGACTATTTACTGACGTCGCCTAGCAACGCTCCCGTAATTACGGGTGCACACACGTAGTCACCCGTAATTACGGGAGCCCCATAGACTTCTATGGGCCTGCCCGTGCCGTAATTACGGCTGGAAATAGGACATGTTCTATATTTTTCAATAGCACGGGCACCTTCCCGTAAGCATACGGGGAGGTACCCGTGGCCAATAGAAGTCCATGGGCCCGTAAAAACGTGCCGTAATTACGGGCGTTTTTACGTTCGTGTGCATGGGGCCTTACCTAGAGGTCTGTGTTTCTTCTTGCTGGCCGGCCTCCTGGGATGACATTTCATCCCATGTGAACGCTGCAACCAATCACAGGCTGCATCGGTCACATGGGCTGAAACATCATCCCAGGGCTGAAGAAAGTCAGGACTTCGGAGGGACGCGTCGCAATGGTAAGTAATCATTTTTTGTGCAGTTTTCCACAGCGGACATTCCAGACGAAAAACTGCACCACAATTTGGTGCGGTTTTTCAGCAGGAATTCCCTGCGGCGCACAATGCGGATACTCTGTGTGCTTTTACGCAGCGTATCCGCCCTGTGTGAACAAGCCCTGACTGTTCTGACACGAGGTTCCTGATTATCATCATTTATTCATGTCACCCTTTATTAAAGGGGTTTTCCATCATAGACTTATATGATATATCCACTTGACATTCCATACACTAAGTTTGATTGGTGGAGGTCTGACCACTGGGACCCTAATAATCCTAAAAAGCCGGGTACATGGGCCTTTAGGTTGGGTTCCCACGGGTCGGATACGCTGCGTAAAAACCGCACAGCGTATCCGACCTGCAACCCGCAGTATATTCCACACCACATCGTGAGTAAAAACGCGCTCACACTTACCTCCTCCCTTCTTTTACATCCGCTCCGGCCTCCTATGATGATGTTGCAGGACATGTGACGCTGCGGCCTGTGATTGGCTGCAGTGGTCACATGGGATGAAACTTCATCCCAGGAGGCCGGACTGCAGGAAGAAGGAAGGCCTTCTGGGTAAGTATAATTTTTTTTTCCGGAGTTGCTTTTTTTGCGGCAGAATAGCTGCGATTACGCCGCTTTCTGATGTGGGTTTTGCATCCACATTGAATTCAATAGGGAAAACCTGCAACAGAAAATTAACAAAAACGCAACAATAAATTCACATGCTGCGGAATTAAATTCTGCACCGCAGGTCAATTTATTAGTGTGTTTTTTTCTGCAGCGTGGGCATGAGATTTATTAAATCTAATCCACTTTGCTCCTACTGTAAATGCTGCAGAATTTCCGCACACAAATTTGTTGCGGAAATTCCACAGCGTTTACGCTACGTGGGAAACCGGCCTTATACTGAGTGGCTTTGCGTGCATGGTCATTAATGTGAAGAGGAGCATTTAGTTGATGTGCCATAAAACGCTATGTAGGGGGCAACTTCAAGGATTCAAAGGTTTCTCTGAGATCAGAAAAAAAACCTCTAGGTTTTTAGAGGAGGGGTGCTGTTATACCACACACATGTGATGATGAGAGTAGTGCTGCTTAAACTCGGGCACCATGGACAATCTCTGTGCCTGTTTAAATGACAGGGGTCAGGGGAGAAGTGCGTCCTCTCACTGATGTCATGATTTGGGATGTGGGGCACTTACTCCAGATGACAAGTGCTGCCAATGCACAAGAGGTTAACCCCATAGATACATACAAACCTTATACACTAAGAGGGTTTTTCTAGAAATACACATTGATGGCATGTGCTTAGTATAAACTATCAATGTGTGATCGACACAACGAGGTTGTTCAGTTGTATAGGAGCGCTGTTCTGTCTGGAAAAACAATAAAGGGACCACTGATTGGGGACCCCAGCCTGTCATATATTAAAAGCCTAGCCATCAATGTGTATTCCTATAAGACAAAACCTGGATGGATAGATGGATGATAGATAGATAGATAGATAGATAGATAGATAGATAGATAGATAGATAGATAGATAGATAGATAGATAGATAGATAGATAGATAGATAGGTAGGTAGGTAGGTAGGTAGATAGATAGATAGATAGATAGATAGATAGATAGATAGATAGATAGATAGATAGATAGATAGATAGATAGATTGATAGATAGATAGATAGATAGATAGATAGATAGATATGGGATAGATAGATAGATAGATAGATAGATAGATAGATAGATAGATAGATAGATAGATAGATAGATAGATAGATAGATAGATAGATAGATAGATAGATAGATAGGTAGATAGATAGATAGATAGATAGATAGATAGATAGATAGATAGATAGATAGATAGATAGATAGATAGATATGAGATAGATAGATAGATAGATAGATAGAAGAGGGCACTATCATTCTGGGCCCATCTACACAGCAGCAGGCAAAGTTCCTATCACCATAAAGCCTTGCTACACCAAGGGGTCCCAGGTAAAGCAGGCCCCCCAGAACATCTCACCCTGACCCGGCCTGAAGAAAATGTCACTCAGCGCGGCCGCACAAAAGCCGAAATCAAGGAGACAAAAAACAAAGGCCAAGAGGAATATATCAGTGACTGGAGGAACGACATAAAGACATCCCAGAAACTGACAATATACCGGAGTCTACAGCGGGAATATAAACTGGCGCCATATCTGGAGAAACTGCCAAACCCCAGAGACAGACAGATCCTGAGCCGCTACAGACTGAGCGCCCACAACCTGCTCATCGAATCCGGGCGCCACAGACAGACGTACAAGCCCAGGGAGAGCCGACTGTGCCAACAGTGCCACCAGGAGGCCGTGGAGGATGAGGCCCACTTCCTGCTACACTGCTCCAAATACTCAGCAGTGAGGGACACTCACTTCAGGAGACTCTCTGATCTCTTACCGGACTTCAGCTCCATGGAAGAGGAAGAGAAACTCTATATCCTGCTGGGTGAAGAGGAAACCACAGTGGGCACAGCGGCACAATATGTCACTGCATGCCATAGACTGAGAGAGACATGATATGCCATGGACTTGTATACCCCCGACCCTAGATGTGTCCCTATCCCCCAATCCCTCAGTCCCTATCCCTCATTCCCTTACTTCTTACTTGCTTTGGCAATGCTAATATGTATTTGGTCCTGCCAATAAAGCTTCTTTGAATTGATAGATAGATAGAGAGAGAGAGAGAGAGAGAGAGAGAGAGATGATAGATAGATAGATAGATAGATAGATAGATAGATAGATAGATAGATAGATAGATAGATAGATAGATAGATAGATAGATAGATAGATAGATAGGAGATAGATAGATAGATAGATAGATAGATAGATAGATAGATAGATAGATAGATAGATAGATAGATAGATAGATAGATAGATAGATAGATAGATAGATAGATAGATAGATAGATAGATAGATAGATAGATAGATTTTTTTCCATGTAAATACTGGAGTAACCGCAACAGCTGCCAAGTTTTATTACAAGAAAGAAAACAAATGTTCGGCACGTCTAAATGAGCCTCGGTGATGGTCCGGAAATCTTTTGGAAATGTTTATCATCGTAGATGAGAAATGAGCGATGCCTCTGGGAGAAAGCTTGTGTCGATACATACTGTCGTTGTAATATCTGCATGTTTATCCAAATATAAAAAATGAAAACTTCTGCAGTAAAGATCTGTAGCCACATTTCTAATAACACGAATAGCAGATGATCAGTAATAACGCGTCTTTGAGGGTTGAGTAACTGACGGTGAACAGCGATAATTTATATACAGTAACTTATAGTAATTCTGTCAAAGCAGCTTTTGTGCTGTGTCCCTATGAAAATACTTCCTGTCTGGTGCCCTGGCAGTGTCTGTGGTAAAGGTTTCTACCGCCCAAACTATGGGTTTACTTTTCCCACCATTAAACTCTGCTGCCACGACAAATATGACTTAGCTGTGACACTTGTGGTGATGTTTCCATTTTTTTTTCTCAATTGCCATAAACTATGCATTGTTTCAAGTGAATGGAACTGAGCTGCAATACCAGACACAGTCAATGAACAAGAGTGGCACTGTTTCATGTGAATCAAGCTGAACTGCAGTACTAGACACAGTCCATGGACAAGAGTGGCGCTGTTTCAAGTGAATCGATCTAAGCGGCAGTACTAGACACAGTCCATGGACAAGAGTGGTGCTGTTTCAAGTGATTGGAGCTGAGCTGCAATACCAGACACGGTCTATGGACTAGATTGGTGCTGTTTCAAGTGAATCGAGCTGAGCTGCAATACCAGACACGGTCCATGGACAAGAGTGGCGCTGTTTCATGTGAATGGAGCTGAGCTGCAATACCAGTCACGGTCCATGGACAAGAGTGGCGCTGTTTCATGTGAATGGAGCTGAGCTGCAATACCAGACACAGTCCATGGACAAGAGTGGCGCTGTTTCATGTGAATGGAGCTGAGCTACAATACCAGACACAGTCCATGGACTAGTGTCGCGCTATTTCAAGTGATTGGAGCTGAGCTGCAATACCAGACACGGTCTATGGACTAGATTGGTGCTGTTTCAAGTGAATCGAGCTGAGCTGCAATACCAGACATGCTCCATGGACAAGAGTGGCGCTGTTTCATGTGAATGGAGCTGAGCTGCAATACCAGTCACGCTCCATGGACAAGAGTGGCGCTGTTTCAAGTGATTGGAGCTGAGCTGCAATACCAGACACGGTCTATGGACTAGATTGGTGCTGTTTCAAGTGAATCGAGCTGAGCTGCAATACCAGACATGCTCCATGGACAAGAGTGGCGCTGTTTCATGTGAATGGAGCTGAGCTGCAATACCAGTCACGCTCCATGGACAAGAGTGGCGCTGTTTCATGTGAATGGAGCTGAGCTGCAATACCAGACACAGTCCATGGACAAGAGTGGCGCTGTTTCATGTGAATGGAGCTGAGCTGCAATACCAGTCACGGTCCATGGACAAGTGTGGCGCTGTTTCATGTGAATAGAGCTGAGCTGCAATACCAGTCACGCTCCATGGACAAGAGTGGCGCTGTTTCATGTGAATGGAGCTGAGCTGCAATACCAGAAAGAGTCCATGGACAAGAGTGGCGCTGTTTCATGTGAATGGAGCTGAGCTGCAATACCAGTCACGGTCCATGGACAAGAGTGGCGCTGTTTCATGTGAATGGAGCTGAGCTGCAATACCAGACACGGTCCATGGACAAGAGTGGCGATGTTTTAAATATATAGGGCTGAGCTGCAATACTAGACACAGACAAGAGTGGCACTGTTTTTGGAAGAATGCAGCCTTTCTTTTTCTAATTTCATACAGCCCATTTAATCCAGATTTCCTGTCAGTTCTCCTTTAATAGACGGCCGGTCTTTTGTAGCAGTGTCTCACATTCCTTTACATCAGTTCTTTTGTCTTTTGTGTATCGCTTTGCTTTATTATATGATCCGTGATCTTTATATTTTAGTCACAGTCAGGGAGGATAATGGCATCATTTTCATGCAGAGGCACAAGCCTGGCAGCTGAAGATGGCTGGTAATTCTTATTGCAAATAAATGCAGGGAATTAGAAGATATAATTGTTGAGCTTTTACGGCTGACATTAAGAGAGAAGATCCGCATCCTGCAGATGTATGTGCGGGGGATCAGAGACGTCTCTGCTTTTGTTTGAGTGAAACTTATTTTGTGTATATTGCGAAGAATTAAGGGCGATTCTGTTTCATTTTAGTCTTCGACTGGAGATTGAACTGTTTGCAACAGATGTTACTACTGGGTGGACTTAAAGGGAAGGTGTCACGAAAAATTTTTTTTTTTATATAATATTGCTTTTAGTATGTCATTAAAATAAATTTTATTTATTTGTGTTTTTGTGTTGTACTTTTTACTTTTTTCTTTCTTTTACTTCTCTATGGGGGCTGCCATTTTTTTTCAGCTCTGTATGTGTCGATTAACGACACATACAGAGATGGAATACGGCACATACATCCGCATAGAGAATGCGAACGGGAGCCGTTCCATTCACTATAGCGTACGCCGTCTGTGTGGGAACGGCGCATGCGCCGCTCCCACACAGACCAAAAGGTAGGTCTTTGGTAGAGCAACATTTGGCGCCATTTTCATGTGGACCGGAAGCCGCGGCCGGACAGTAAGATGACGACTTCCGGTCGCGGCTTCCGGCCATATGTTCAAGGCAGCGCAGACGCAAGGACTAGGAGCGGAGGCGGCAGCGGCGGCAGGAGCAGGTAAGTTAAGTTTGGGTATGTGATGTGTGTGTATGTTAGTGTTATACTGTCTGATTACCACTGTATCTAATCCTCCGACACTGTGCATTAGCTCAGAAAATGGCGGCACACAGTGTAGGAGGTTTGAACATTCAACCCCCTCCTTTCTCCTGCCACTAGCCAGAATAAGGGAGGGGGGATTGTGTGAGGACACTAGAGCCAGTGTGTCTACTCAAAATGTGCAGCATAAAGCAATGAGGTTGCTTTACCACATTGCCAATGCTGCAATTTTGGGAATTGCTCCCTCTAGTGACCAACACATGGAAATGTTATAAATTAGAATCTAATTTATAATATTTCCTGACTTGTGAAAAAATTTAAAAAAATTAAAAGAATGTGTAATCACTTATATACTAACTGTTTAACTGAAAAAAAAAATAAAAAAATCTAGCAACACATTCCCTTTAAGATTCTCCGAAAATGCATTTAAATACCTAATCTAAACCTCTGATCAATTCTATTGAGGTATCCTACAGATGTAGCAGAGCTGAGTAGGTCATCTGACTTTTTGGTTGTGGATTGTTAGGCCCACCTTAGAGGGAATGTACTTTCTCAAGCAGTGGTAACAAGACATGCCATGTAATTTACATAGGATAAGACATGTCATGTGATTTATATAGGATAAGACATGTCATGTGATTTATATAGGATAAGACATGTCATGTGATTTACATAGGATAAGACATGTCATGTGATTTATATAGGATACGACATGTCATGTGATTTATATAGGATACGACATGTCATGTGATTTATATAGGATACGACATGTCATGTGATTTATATAGGATACGACATGTAATAACATGATTGCAATGATAAAAGTGAATAAAGTACAAAAATACATATTGTAAAAAATGTGAATAATTTAAAAACATAATACCCTGTACATAAAATTCTTTGAAGAGCATATTTACATAGAATCATAATTTCTAAGTGACAGAGGGGCTGTACAGCCATAATTCATACATAATTAGTGAATCATAAAAACATTTAAACACATGTTGACAGTTAAGACAAAAAACCTTTACCCATACCATAGATGTAAAGCAGGTATTGTGCATGTCCAGAAATTACTGAGGAATACAAACAGGGTGCTTCCAGTTCATGCAACCTCTGTAGATGTACAGTAAAGGAGGTTCCCCATTTCTACATCAATCTAAATTGGATGGACTAGTCCCTATACCTAAGGTACTTAATCTTCACAATTACCAAAGCCTTAAGAAATTTGCCCTAGCACACCCTGCACTGCATGAGTGTCAAGTGATAAGGTCAAAGGTTCAATCCAGGTAACTGTCCAAAATGCTGCTTTTGGCACCCAATTGTATAGATTTAGATAATTGACAAAACCTGCTATTTGATATTTTATTAATTTTTTTCAAAAGATTATTTTATAAGAGAAAAAAAGGGGGTGAATTTTGGAACAACTTTGTTTTGTTATAGGAAAAATTCCCTATAAAGATATAGACGCACAAGCAAGTAAAATGACATTTTCTCAGTGTAACCATGACGTGTATGTAGCGCCATAGAGTAGGTTCACATTATGCTGATTCCATATATAAGCTTGAATAATGCATTTTTCTATATATGTACAAAGACAGGGATTTCTTGCCTACAAGAAAGGAAAGAGAAGTATTAATAGACCATACATAAATAATCGTCTATAGGATCAATAAGGAATCAAGATACAAAGGACAGACATTGTTACTTCAATCCTATGCAGATTAAAATATATAATCAGAATCCCCCAAATATACTGGAGAACAACCCCCCATCTAAGTCAATATTGCCAATTTATATTCAATGTTTAGACCAGGGGTCTCAAGCACGCGGCCCGCGGTCCGCATGCGGCCCCTCAGGCTGTCATCTGCGGCCCGCGGGACACAGAGCCGCTAGTATCGGCTCTGCTCCGAGACTCTGTGGAATTCCCTGACATCGCTGTCCACATATGAACAGCGATGTCTGGGGCTTCCCCAGAGCCGGAGTCCCGGGCAGAGCGCTAGTACAGGCTCTGCTCCGGGACTCTGTGGAATTCCCTGACATCGCTGTCCACATATGAACAGCGATGTCTGGGGCTTCCCCAGAGCCGGAGTCCCGGGCAGAGCGCTAGTACAGGCTCTGCTCCGGGACTCTGTGGAATTCCCTGACATCGCTGCCCATATATGGACAGTGTGTCAGGGTCTTGCCCAGAGCGGAGCAGAGCGCTGGTGTCGGCTCTGCTCCTGGACTCTGTGGAATTCCCTGACATCGCTGTCCACATATGAACAGCGATGTCTGGGGCTTCCCCAGAGCCGGAGTCCCGAGCAGAGCGCTGGTGTCGGCTCTGCTCCGGGACTCTGTGGAATTCCCTGACATCGCTGCCCATATATGGACAGTGTGTCAGGGTCTTCCCCAGAGTCGAGTCCCGGGCAGAGCGCTATTATCGGCTCTGCTCCGGGACTCTGGGGAAGCCTCTGACATCGCTGTCCATACATCGACAATGATGTCAGGGGCTTCCCCAGAGCAGGAGTCCCAGTTATGTCAGGAGCACAGCTGGAGTCCCAGGAAGAGCCTACTAGCGCTCTTCCTGGGACTCCAGCTCTGGGCAAGCCCCTGACATCACTGGGGCAGCCTCTACAGAGGGCACTGGGGCAGCCTCTACAGAGGGCACTGGGGCAGCCTCTACAGAGGGCACTTTGGCAGCCTCTACAGAGGGCACTGTGGCAGCCTCTACAGAGGGCACTGTGGCAGCCTCTACAGAGGACACTGTGGCAGCCTCTACAGAGGGCACTGTGGCAGCCTCTACAGAGGGCACTGTGGCAGCCTCTACAGAGGGCACTGTGGCGTTATCTACAAGTGGGTGTGTGACAGTATCTGAAGAGGACACTGGCATTATCTAGGGGTGTGTTGCATTATCTACAGAGGGCACGGTGGCCTTATCTACAGAGGGCACTGTGGCCTTATCTACAGAGGGCACTGTGGCCTTATCTACAGAGGGCACTGTGGCCTTATCTACAGAGGGCACTGTGGCCTTATCTACAGAGGGCACTGTGGCCTTATCTACAGAGGGCACTGTGGCCTTATCTAGGGGTGTGTTGCATTATCCACAGAGGGCACTGCGGCAGCATCCACAGAGGGCACTGCGGCACTATCTAAAAAGGGGCTGCCCAATCTTGACGTGTGCTAACTGAGCCGCCGGACTGCATTTAGCGACACTTAAACTGGAAAGCTGGATTGTTGAAATAAGCACGTGGAGAAATATCTCAAATTTTAAACCTAGCGCTATTATTATAGTAATGTAGTATGATTATTCTAGTAATATAGTGTTATAGTAGTTCAAATAACTAATTGATTAACAATAATTTTGTATTGTATCAAATTTGAAAGTAATGCGGCCCGTCAACTTCCCATTTTTTCTATATGCGGCCCACTTACCCGGCCAAGTTTGAGAGCCCTGGTTTAGACCATGAGGTTTTATAGTGTTTAGCCTAAAAATCCATTCTAGTTCCTTTTTCTTTAATAAACATATTCTGTCTCCACCACGTCTCATTGGGGAACTGTGTCTATTACGCAAAAGCGCGATTGTTTTTCAGGGTGTTTGGTCTCCAAAAAATGTTTAGGGACCGGTAGGTCCATTAGTTTGCACCGGATTGTGTAACAATGTTGGTTAATCCTATGTCGAAGATCTAATGCGGTCTCACCTACATCAAATAGATTACAGGGACAATGTAACAAGTATACCACAAACTCGGCCTGACATGTCAAATAGTCTTCAATATGAAAAGTCTTATTAGTGGTAGGATGTGTGAATGTACTACCTTTAATGATGAGGGAACAGTTTATGCAATTTAGGCATGGAAACCAGCCATTTTTCTTTGGACCCAGGATCGTCTGAAGTTTCTTACTAGAACCCAAATCCGACCTCACCAATTTGTCACCCAAATTACAGGGATGACGATATGAAAAAAGTGGTGGCACCCCAAATTCCGGAATATGGCGAAAGGATAGGCCAATGTTTACGTATGATCTGTGCGATTGGTTCACTTAGCTCACTATAGGTGGACACAAATGGTATTCTATTGGTTTTATCCTCCTTATTCCATTGTGTCCCCTTCAATAAATCTTTACGTTCTATTCCACTAATCCTACTCCGATGATTCTGTAGAGGTGTATTAGGGTAACCACTTTCCCTAAATTTACCTGTAAGTGTATCCAATTTAACATCCAGTGTGTCCTCCTTACTGACTATCCTCTTTACTCTAATAAATTGACTGTAAGGCAATGATTTGATCCGTTGGCTTTACATATAGACAAGTAGAGAATTTCCGCTCAGACAATCTCACCTCTACATCTAGAAATTGTATTGTCTCCTTAGATGATACCAATGTGTACTTCAAATCAGGGTCCATTTCATTAAGAAACCCATGAAATTTGTTCAGTCCTTGCAGATCCACCCCGCCAAATCAGAAAGATGTTGTCTATGTATCTCCACCATGTCTGCAGTGGTGGGACACATAAGCGCACTCTTCCTCAAGTACACTCATAAAGATATTTGCGTAAGTCGGTGCTACGTTCGCACCCATTGCCGTACCACGCAATTGTAGAAAAAAATCATCCTCAAACAAGAAATAATTGCAAGACAGTACAATATGTAACAAATTCAACATCAATTCTCGACACTCTAATGAATAATCTGAGGTCTGAAGCTTCTTAGAGACCAAAATACCCCTCTCGTGATCTATAGATCTATACAAACTTACAACGTCAAACGAGGCCAGATATACCTCATCAATACCTACCAAATCGACCTCTCCCAATTCATTTAGAAAATCAGTTGTATCGTGTATGTATGACTTAGTTTGTGAGGCAAAGATCCCCAGGGCCTTGTCCAAAAATATGGCGATGTGGCTCAATATCGAGTCACAACCCGATACTATCGGACGTTCCGGGGGATTATGTAGAGACTTATGCACTTTTGGGAGAATGTACAGAACCGGAGTCACCGGGTTCTCAACTATCAAGAACTTACATAAATCATCATCAATAAGATTAATGGCTTTAGCTTCATCCAATATAAATCTAATCCTACGGGCAATATCAAATTTGGGATCACATGAGAGTTGTTTATACACATTAGAGTCACTGAGTTGTCTATCATCTATCTATCTATCTATCTATCTATCTATCTATCTATCTATCTATCTATCTATCTATCTATCTATCTATCTATCTGTCTGTCTGTCTGTCTGTCTGTCTGTCTGTCTGTCTGTCTGTCTGTCTGTCTGTCTATCTATCTATCTATCTATCTATCTATCTATCTATCTATCTATCTATCTATCTATCTATCCATCCCCCCTCTCTCTCTCTTTTTCTTTCTTTCTCTTTTGAAGTTTTTGCGAATGTTTCCCTTCTTCTTTTCTACTACAATCTGTTTATTTTTTACTTTTTGCTAAGAGATACAGGAGGGCTGATCTCCCAACCTTACATCTTACATTACGGTATTATAATTATTTATGAAAAAATGTTAACCTCGGGTATCTCTGACAAAATTAGCTCTGGTACATGTATGCGGCCATACTGTACTCTCCTTTTCAATTCCAGGACAGGAAAGTTGGGTGCTTGTTCAACTCTTTCAATTCTTCATCCATTGCCATAGAAAAGAACAGGTGACCTTTAAGAAGAGGTCAGTTCCCAGCATTAACCTAGTATCGTTTATAGATAGAGGGTTCCCACCGCCCAAACTATGGGTTTGTTCTTCCATAGACTCTGCAGCTATGGCAAATATGTATTCACCCATGTGAACAGAAAATGGTGATGTTCCCATTGTTCTTCTTTTTTTTCCAATCACTATAAATGATGTATTGCAGTATATCCTAAATGAATATAAGTAATTATTGACTTTAAAGAGCTACTGTACTTTTAAAAAACGTTTGATATGTCATAGAGGCATATCAGAAGTTTTGATCGGTGACGGTCCGGGTGCTGAGACTCCTAATGTCGCTGAAACGAAATTGCGGAAGTTCTCAGTTGAGCGCCCTGCGTCATTTTCTGTAAGTACCGCTCTTCGTTAGACTGAAGACGGGCTCATAGAAGGTGCGCTGATCACAGACGAAGAATCAGGGAACTCACATGAGCACTTCTGCACCATCGTTTTAGCGACGGTGGGGCTCTCAGCACCCGGAACCCAACTTCTGATTTGTCTCTTTTAAAGTACAGTTACTGTTTAAAGTGGTTGTTCACTTTGTAATATCAAATTTTTTTTGGAAGCATCTCCCAATGATAATTTAACCATAGGGTGCCCTACTGCTGGGTCATCCAGCAATCAGCTGTAACCCATAGAAGAACCCAGCAGCTAGGGATTCATTTGTCTGCAGCGCCATCACAGGAGAAATTAAGTATTACACAATGCCCATTGCAAAAAATAGGTTGTTCTCTTACATATTCATGAACATGCTGGGTCTTCCTGATAGACACTCGTTGTAGCCACTCCACTGCGGATTATACATGAGCGTTCTGATCCCTCCTATCGACTCAGCATTCCCTAATAAAATATTTGAAAAGGGTTTTGTAAACCAGACAACCGCTTTACCCAAGACACAGGGAAAATCTGTATTGTGCTCATTGGGGCATATGTATATATGTATATTGTATACATAGCTTCTTATGGATCTACATGCTTTGTATAATTGCTATAGTACACATTTCTGTAAAATTGGCGACTATTGTGCACATTGATTGCAGCGTATGTCTCACCCATAGCATCACCCATTTTTTTCTGGGACATTGGAAAAGCTACACAAATGATACCAGGCTTTGAAGCCTGATGAAAGAACAACACTGAAATGAGAGTCACAAAAGATCAGTAGAAGGCAATTTCCATTGATGTATCATGTCCGTAGCAAGAGAATGTGCATTGTCAAATGCGCACAAAATTCCCAATGCACGGAACTAATGGATAATAAATAAGAAACAGTCAATCGGGACATACACATATACACACACATATACACACGCCCTATACTATCAAATGATGTAGAAGGAATGGCAACTGTCTGGTTCATGTCATGGAGTCAACGCAGACACGTTTACAGTAAATTCAAAGTATCCCAAGTTCCCATGAAATTAGAATAGGTTTATATACAGATGTAGTGGAGCTGAGGTTGTCACAGCATCTGAGTTAAGTATATAATTTCATCAGACAAATCATGGTGGTATCTTCATGTGTAATCTCTATTTTTCTATAAAACTACTAAATTATCTAAGAGAGTTTTTGCAGTGCTGGGAAAAAACAAAAACAAATCAATGACAACAATGCAGCTCTGCTATATATTGTTCACTTTTGTGACAATTTTTTTAGTCTCCAATGCATCTAATATACAAAATGATACAAGTTTTCAAATTGTCCTGATTAAAATATCCTTCTATTTTGTGTACACAGCGTCTATGCAGACCTATGTGTCTCCATGGTTACAGACTACAGACAAGCTCCATACATAGTCAGATCCTGCAGGCATGTTACCCTTTTCCATCTGTCCTCTCTTTTTCTGTCTCTAGCATAGTAAGGGTATGTTCACACGAGGGCGTCCATAACGGCTGAAATTACGGGGATGTTTCAGCCTGAAAACATCCCCGTAATTTCAGCCGTAACGGCATGTGCAGGCGCTTGAACGCCGCGTCCATTACGGACGTAATTGGCGCTGCTATTCATTGGAGTCAATGAATAACGGCTCCAATTACGGCCAAAGAAGTGACAGGTCACTTCTTTGACGCGGGCGTCTATTTACCCGCCGTCTTTTGACAGCGGCGCGTAAATTACGCCTCGTGTGAACAGACAAACGTCTGCCCATTGCTTTCAATGGGCAGATGTTTGTCAACGCTATTGAGGCGCTATTTTCAGACGTAATTCGGGGCAAAAACGCCCGAATTACGTTCGTAAATAGGCCGTGTGAACATACCCTAAGAAGAGAGAGTGAAATAACACATGACTGTCAAATCTGACTACACAAAGGTTTTTTCTGTAGTCTGGTTCCATGGAGACACATAGGTATACACAGTAGCTGCGTACACATAAAATAATTATATTTTTAATCAAGACTATTTGCAAAGTTACTTTGTTTTTTTCAATTTTATGATGGGTTGGAGCAATAACTGTGCATGTAGCCTTTATATGGAGATTTTCACCTAGATTTATTTCCAGAGAGGTCACATGTTAGAAGAAGACATTAACCATGTGTTGTGGTGAGTGTTTTTGGCAACCCTCACCAATTCTCATTTTATTATCTAGTTAAATTCTCCTCTAAAGAGGATCTACCAAAACAGAAAGACTGGAGATCAGTCCAGGACATTGTTGGTCCTTATGGCATCTGATGTGCAAAAAAAATAATCATTACATCAGACCCATAAGGTATCAGTCTCTGTGGAGATTGGATGACTGTGTGCTTGATTTTATGCAAATGTTTGCAATGGGTGTGGCTGAAATACCCGAATTCAATAATTAGGAGGGGTGTTCACATACTTTTAACCAAATAGTGTACTTTTTTTTCTCAAAATGCCACCCTTCAGCAACGAAACCCACTGCTAATGCTGCACCGGCCCCTATTCACAGTTCATTTGGGGCATTAACTCACATCAAATAAAACCCTTTTAAGTTGGCGCTCAGGTGGGATATGCTAGAGGTGGGCTAGCTCAAGAGCAGACTACTACCGAACGTATACCACAGATGTATAGTAACTGTATGCCTACACAGCTGCCTATATTTGTCACTGACTCCCATATACTAATAAAGTTGGGGCAAAGTTTTACCACCGTATACCGGACAAACAGTTGCCAAAAGGGGACTTTTTTCCAGAGGCGTGACTTGAAGCTCCTGGGCCCCAATGCAAAATCTGTAACATTGCCCCCCACCTACCATATGCTAATTATAATACTGGCGTCTTCTTATGTGACAGAGGGGCTTTTTGCCCCCTTCAGGCACTAGGTCCCAATGGCAACTGCTGCCTCTACAGCTCCTATAGCTACACCTCTGCTTTTGGCTAAGAGAAAGTTTCCAAGATACACACTAAATGTAGTGCCCAAATGTCATGTGAACCAAGTGTAAGACTTTGGGGGCCTATAGAAGAGCCTAAGATCAGACAAAACCAAAAATATTTCGTTTTAGTCCAGAGTTTCAACTGTAATGCGTTAACAGTCCGTACTTAGCTGTCGGTAGTCATCACTGAATAATATAGTTCAGAATTATCTTCACTTTTCGAGTCTTGATCTCAAGGGAGGCAGAACTGTCACTTTGCTTTCAAAATAATCTTATATTCCTTATTTTAATATGAGCACAAGCAATCTTTTCATGTTTTACTGTATAGCACGGGGAAGCACAAGCCGGAGTGTGATGTATTTCAATAAATCATTGGGTTATAAGTTTCGATTTTGTTTTTTTAACACAGATGCTCAAATTCTTTAAAGATGTATTAGTTCTGTGTTATTGCTCTATATAATTTAGGAATTGATCCTTTACATAGCCATTATGATGTCACTGGCAGCGCACTGGCATTTTAAATGCAATATTTCACGCAATGACTGGCATTGAGATACACAAAATCCACTTTTTAAGAAGGAATTTACTTAAAGCCTATGTTAACTTTTGTATCCCTTTTTTATGTATGTGTTATCTGTTTACATACATTTTTCAAATTGACATTTAAAAAAAATGTTATTGACATTTTGCGCTGCAGCTTCTATGTATGCACTGTACATAGAAGACGCATAGCACCGCTGTAAGCCAAATCCGTCAGTCAGCTGGACTGACGGTTCGGCTGACAGTGTCTTCTCTGTGCCTTACATGATAACTCTAAGTTCATGAATGTACGGACGAGCCTCTGTGTCTGTGTGATAAATGAACAGTGGCGGATTATCATATGGGCGTTTCGGGCGGCCGCCCGGGGCCCGAGGCTCCCAGGGGGCCCATGGCAGCCCGAACCGCACATCATCTGCTAAATCTATTCAGCGCGCTAGCGCTGCTAAGTGCCGAAGATGAGGAGGAGCAGGGAATTGGCCGGGAAAGGGGTAGGACACGCCTCCCTGACAAGTGCGGGCCGCCGCCATTGAGTAACAGAACAGCGACGGACGGCTGTTCTGTTACTCCAAAGCAGCAGGAGGGAGAAGAGCCGGGCGGGCGGTCACCGGCGCTGAGGTCAGTATAGGCTTATCCTCCTGCCCAACTGGTTCCTGACCGCTGGCTGTATTTTTACGGCCAGCGGTCAGGGACGGGTCCTTAAAACCCGAGCCATAGACTTTCTACGGCTCGGGTTTTAACTTGCTGCCCGCGCGATCGGGCAGCTGAATGTCGGGTCTCCGGCTGTCAGTGACTGCCGGGGACCCTGAGGAGAAGATAGGAGCAGCTTTCGCTGCTTCTGTCTTCTCTGATCTCTTTTACACAGCGCTCAATGAACGCTGTGTAAAGGAATAGAGACAGCAGCAGCGGCGCTGTCTCTATTCCTCCCGGTGATCACATGATCGCCGGGTGCCGTTAGTGGCAGACTGTTGCTGGGTCTTACTAGACCCAGCACAGCCCTATTAGTGACAATCGTCACTATGAGAGGGCTGATTTCCCCTGTAACTGGGGCTGCTGTGCAGCTCCAGTTACAGTGGAAAAGATGGTGTAAAACAAAGAAAAAAAATATATAAAGTTCCCCAAAGGTCTTTTTTGACCTTTGGGAGACAGACCATAGTAATAAAAAATAATAAAGTAAAGTGCAAAAAAAAATGTAATAATAAATACACATAAAATACCCACCCCAATAAAAACGTCGCCCTCCCCCCCCGCCAATCATTGTTGTAACGCTAGCGCTGACCCAATTACCCTAATATAGACATGTAATATATTAAAATTTACGGTAGACAATGACGATTACAAATAAAAGGTCTATTTTAGGGTAAAACTATGTTATTACCAAAAAAAAAATAGCTGAAACGTAAAAAAGCTTATTTTTTTACTATTATTTTCAAACTTTATGAATAAAAATTCTAAAATAGCAAAAAAGGTGTGTATAAAAACGCTAAAAAAAACGAAACCTGCATTATCTACGGAAAAAACGTCGCAAAAATCACGTCGGTTTTATTTTTTTTTAATAAAAATGTGTGTTTGGGGCAACTTTGTAATTACGTTTTATTAAAAAACATTTTAACTTTTTGAGATACAGCTGCTTTGTATCCTGTATCCGTCAGGTCAGCAGGACTGACGGGATCAGTGAAACGGGCCCTGCACTAAATTATAATCTTAAATGTGATAGATTTGAGGTGGATCCTGCGTGTCACTGATCCTGTCAGTCCTGCTGACCTGACGGATACAGGATACAAAGCAGCTGTATCTCAAAAAGTAAAAATCTTTTTTCATAAATCACACTGATACACACACATACAATATATATATATATATATATATATATATATATATATATATATATATATATATAATTATAATATAAAGTTTTTAAATGTGTACATAACCTTGTGGCACTATATACAAGGGGGAGCGCTGTGAGGCACTATATACAAGGGGGAGCGCTGTGAGGCACTATATACAAGAGTGAGCGCTGTGAGGTACTATATACAAGGAGGAGCGCTGTGAGGCACTATATACAAGTGGGAGCGCTGGGAGGCACTATATACAAGGGGGAGCGCTGTGAGGCACTATATACAAGGGGGAGCGCTGTGAGGCACTATATACAAGGGGGAGCGCTGTGTGGCACTATATACAAGGGGGAGAGCTGTGTGGCACTATATACAAGGGGGGCTGTGTAGTGCTATCCACAGTGGTATGTGTGTGGCGCTCTTTATAGGGGGGGCTTTTTGGTGCTATTTACAAGAGGGGGAGGGCTGTGTGGCGCTCTCTACAGGGGGGCTGTACGGCACTATCTATAGGGGGCTGTGTGTAACGCTCTCTACGAGGGGGATGTGTGATATATAGAGGGGGCTGTGTATGGCGATATCTATGGGGGTGTGTAATATCTACAGGGGCTGTGTGTGGCACTATGTACAGGGGGCTGTGTGTATGTGGTGTTTTACAGTGTGTGGCATTATTATATTCAGGCACGCAGTGTTTGGTGCTATTATATTTAGGGGCACAGTATGTGGCACCATGATAACTTTATTTTCGTTTATAGGTGTGGAAATGTTGGAAAAGTGAGGAGACGTCTGAGTGGAAAATTCTGCAGAAATGAGTCATGGCCGGGAGAAGTCGTCATGAGCGCTGGACCGGATGGAGAAGAAAAGAGGAAAAAAACTACTAGAATCTGAGACGTCGTCACCTGTGAGTCACTAGATTTAAAGAGAATCTGTCACCTTTCCTGACATGTTTATTATAGGAATCCTTGTATTTCACAAAAAGTCTTTCTGCAGTCCAGGACTGATAGACAATTCCCCTTGTCAGGAGGTTGTGTCCCTGCACAGTGTGATACTCTCAGTATGTAGGGACACCGCGCTGTGACAAGGGAAATCGTAACACTGTTAATGCTTGCCCAAAAAGGTAGTGTTAAAAATAGTTACGGCGCGGCAGGGCGGCGGTGAGGAAGGGGGGCCCAAGTTTGGGTAACAGCCCAGGGCCCATGGTCTACTTAATCCGCCACTGTAAATGAAGGAGATAGGCGTAGTCCTGAAGATCAGATACCAACCGGTAATAAATTGGTATCCTCCTTCCCTACACGTCTCAAACTGTTACCAATGTTGCTTCACTGTAATAAGGCCAACGTGGAAATGCGAGAGGTACGGGAGAGCAAAGAGTGCACATAGAGATCTTATATATGAATCTTCTGCTGCCTACGTACGTCCACCCTTGGCAAGTACCAATTAAATGGATAAAGCAGGTCTTATATAGAGAATTATGCCCATTTCCTCTTGGTAGTAAATCAGTTAAATACGACTTGTCACCTCTAAATAATTGTATTCCCTTTTCTTAGAACTCTACGTTGTGCCGTTGCTCTGTTATTCCTCCTGGAAATGCATTAATAAGTGAGTGTTATCAGTTGGGGGTGTGTCCCTAAACAGATTGACACTGTCCAATCAGTGCTGACAGAGTGAGACTGTGTAGGGACACACCCCTTTGATAAGGAGAATGGTAACGGCCAGTTGTTAATTTATTCAAAAATTTCTAGGAGGAATAAAAGAGGAATTTCACGCTGCAGAGTTTTACGAAATTATGGTCCAGAATTGATATTTCAAAGGAAATACAACAATTCTCTAAAATAGACACGTCAGGAGAAGTGACAGGTCTTCTTTAAAAGCCATTTGAATCCCTGCAGACTGCAAAAAAAAACACTCACCCACAAAATAATAATATTAAGTCGTGCTCTCGGTGAGAAGTAACCAGTGACAGTATTAATAAACTCATCTCAAGACTTACTTCAGTCCCTGCTTTGTTTCACAACATCATTTGCAAAAAGCGCTCCTAGGCAAATCTTATATTCCTTGCAAATCCCTGTAAGCAGCATTTGTCTCCAGTTTATTTGCATAGAAATGGCAGCCATGCCGGGCTATGAATCACACGTGTAGTGGGATCTAGCAGGAAAGGCATAACTATTGCAGTCACCCGGGCACATTAGAAGTCAGCTAAATCCCTCAAAGAGCTTACAATATTGGCGGAGTATGACACACAGGGGATAATAGGATCATATATTTTAGGCGCGGTGATCTGACTTAGCGACAGCTCTTTGGATGAGTCTACAACTTCATACCATTAAACCAAGAAAAAAATGGTGCAGAGCTGCTATCTCCAGCCACATCGCTGGTATCTGTGATAAGGAGCGCAGGCTACAACTGAAATGTAACATTTTTATTATTGATATATATTATACCCTATATATACATAGTATACAATATTCATACAAGTGCTGGACTGTGGGCCCACCGAATGAAATGATTGAGTGCCCACACTACATCTTTACAAAAAATCTACTTTAATTCCTCCTGGCAGAGCTGTCAAGTCTCCCGGAATCCACCACTTGGGGGAGCTTGCTACATATCTACTTACAGTGCATTCGGAAAGTTTTTTGTTATGTTGAGGTCTTGTGATAAAATAAAAAAAATTTTACGTTTTTCCCCATCATTCTGCACTTAATACCTCATAATGACAAAGTAAAAACAGAATTTTAGAAATTTTTGCAAATTTATTAAAAATAAAAAACTCAAATTTCACATGGACATGAGTATTCAGACCCTTTGCTAGGACACTTGAAATTTCGGTCTGGGGGCCTCCCATTTCTCTAGATCATCTTCGAAATGTTTCTACACTTTGATTGGAGTCCACCTGTGGTAAATTCATTTGATTGGACATGATTTGGAAAGACACACCCCTGTCTATATAAGGTCACATAGCTGCCAATGCATATCAGAGCAAAAACTAAGCCATGAGGAGGAAAGAGCTGCCTGTAGAGCTCAGAGATAGGATTGTGTGGAGACACAGATCTAAAGAAAGGTACAAAACTATTTCTGCTGCACTGAATGTTCCCAAGAGCACAGTGGCCTCCATAATTCTTAAATAGAAGAAGTTTGGAACAACCAGGACTCTTCCTAGAGCTGGCCGCCCCATCAAACTACCGTAAGTAATCAGGGGAGAAGGGTCTTGGTAAGAGAGATGACCAGGAACCCAATGGTCACTCTGGCTGAGCTCCAAAGATCCTGTGTGCAGATGGAAGAAACTTCAAGAAGGTCAATCATCACTGCAGCGCCTCACCAATCTGGGCTTTATGGCAGAGTGGTCAGAAATAAGCCTCTCCTCAGCAATAGACACATGAAAATAAGCACCTAAAGGACTCTCAGACTGTGAGAAACAAGATTCTGTGGTCTGATAAAACCAACATTTAACTTTTTGGCCTTAATTCTAAGCGTCATGTCTGGAGGAAACCAGGCACTGCTCATCACCTGCCCAATACCATCCCTACAGTGAAGCATGGTGGTGGCAGCATCATACTGTGGGGGTGTTTTTCAGTGGCTGGGACAGGCTGGTCAGGGTTGAGGGAAAGATGAATGGAGCAAAGTACAGAGATATTCCTAATGAAAACCTGATCCAGAGTGCTCTGGACCTCAGACTGGGCTGCAGGTTCACCTTCCAAGACTATGACCCTAAACACACAGCCAAGACAAAACAGGAGTGGCGGGAGGGACGGGGACACACCTCTATGAATGTCCTTGAGTGGCCCAGCCAGAGCCCTGACTTGAACCCAATCGAACATCTCTGGAGAGACCTGAAAATTTCTGTCCACCGACGTGACCATCCAGTGGCGGATTATAATTAGGGCGGTTCGGGTGACCGCCCGGGGCCCATGGCCGGCCGAACCGCACATGATCGCATGGGCCCCCTCATGCCCGGTGGCGTCGCTAGTACCGGAGAGGGCCCCGGTGCTAGCGGCAGCCACATTCAGCGGCCCCCCGCACCACATCAATGAAAAGTTACTATAGTAACTGGGGCCTATGTAATAAACTACACGGGCCCCTGTTACTATAGTAACTGACAGTACTTACCCCTCCTCTTCCAGGAGCACATCGGAGGTTCTGACGTCACAGCGCTGTGCGCAGCGCATAATGTCACAACACTATGCGCTGTGCACAGCATCCCGAAACTTGATGGAGTGAGGACCTGTGGCCGAAGAGGAGGTAAGTTTAATTTTAGTGTCTTGCTGAAGCTGATGGGTCGGGGTCCGACACCCGGGACCCTCGCCAATCAGCTGTTTTGAAGGGGTTGCAGCCGCTCGTACGAGCGATACTTCCTCTTCATTCCGGTCACTTTCTCAAACTGAATCGCCGACCCGGACATGTCAGCGATTCACAGTGTGAGCAAGTGAGGGAAATGAAGGGGAAGCAGCACTCGTACGAGCTCTGCACCCCGTTCAAGACAGCTGATTGGCGGGGCTCCCGGGAGTCTTACCTCGACCCATCAGCTATTGATGGCCTATACTGAGGATAGGTCATGAATGTTTAGGGACTGGACAACCTTTAAAGCCTACCTTGTGTTAGGCTTAGTTACAGGGCCCCAGCTTACACTGCATAAGAATACTGTCTGCTGCACCCTGTATCTAAGCCTACCTTAGGCTTAGATACAGGATCCAACAAACAGTATCACACATGCACATGGGCCCTGTATCTAGGGCTCTTTATCTAATGCCCTCTTCACATCACCGCTGCCCTTCCGTTGAGGGGATCCGTCTGGTTTACCCCTCAACGGAAAGGCAAATGGAAACCTTAGCAAACCGTTTGCAGAACCATTGATCTCAATGGTGATGGAAACTTTGCTAATGGTTTCCGTTTGTCATCGTTGTGAACGGGTTCCGTTGTTTTGGCGGAATCAATAGCGCAGTCGACAATGCAAAACAATGGAATCCTGCGACAACGGTGAGAAACGGAAATCTTTGGCAACGTTTCCGTCCCCATTGAGATCAATGGTGAGGGAAACGGAAGGAGAGATTTCAGTTTGCCTTTCTGTTGAGGGGTTAACCCGACGGAACCCATCAACAGAAGGGCAGCGGTGATGTGAACAGGCCGCCACGGGGATGTGGCGGCCGCCACGGGTAAGGTAAGTAAACTGTATATATTTTTTTAGGTGGGGACTATCACTGTTTATATATTCAAGGAGGGGGGGATTGCTCCGTTACACTATATACAAGGGGGAGTGCTGGGTGGCCCTATACACAAGGGGGAGGGTAGCGCTGTGTGGGCCTGTATACAAAGGGGGGAGTGCTCTGTGACACTATATACAAATGGGGGAAGCGCTGTGTGCACTATATGCAATGGGGAGCACTCTGTGGCCCTATATGCAAGAAGGGAGCGCTGTGTGGCTCTATATACAAAGGGGGAGCACTGTGTGACACTATATACAAAGGGGGAATGCTGTGTGACACTATATACAAGGCGGGGAGCGCTGTGTGACACTATGTACAAAGGGGAGAGCTGTGTAGCACTATATACAAGGGGGCTTATGATAACTTCATTTTCATTTATAGGTGTTGAAATGTTGGAAAAGTGAGGAGCTGAAGACATCTGAGTGGCAAATTCTGCAGAAATGAGTCATGGCCGGGAGAAGTCGTCATGAGCTCTGGACCGGATTGAGAAGAAAAGAGGAAAACAACTACTAGAATCTGAGACGTTGTCACCTGTGAGTCACTAGATTTATAGAGAATCTGTCACCTCTCCTGACATGTTTATTATAGGAAATCCTTATATTTCACAAAAAGACTTTCTGCAGTCCAGGACTGATAGAAAATTCCCCTTGTCAGGAGGATGTGTCCCAGCACAGTGTGATACTGTCAGTATGTAGGGACACAGCCCTGTGACAAGGGGAATCGTAACACCCATTTGTTAATGCTTGCCCAAAAAGGTAGTGTTAAAAATAGTTACGACACGGCAGGGCGGCTGTGCGGAAGGGAGGGTCCAAGTTTGGGTAACAGCCCATGGTCTACTTAATCCGCCACTGTGACCATCCAACCTTACAGAGCTTAAGAGGATCTGCAGAGAAGAATGGCAGAAAATCCCAAAATCCAAGTGTAAAACCTTATGGCATTATACCCAAGAAGACTGGAGGCTGTTATCACTGTCAAAGCTGCTGCAACTAAGTCCTGAGTAAAAGGTCTGAATACTTATGTCAATGCAAGATTTTAATATTTTAGTTTTTCCTTTTCAATAAATTAGCAAAGAACTAACATTCTGTTTTCACTTTGTCATAATGGGGTATTATAGCACAAGGCCTCAACATAACAAAATGTTAAAAAATGTAAAGGGTCTGAATACTCTCCGAATTGTATATGCATTTGTATATTGCTCCCATTAACTTTAATAGGACCTGTATAGCTATGTTTTAAAGTGAGCTCCCCCTTGTGGTGACCGCAGGAATTTAGAATTTTATCATTTATATGGCTTTGCTAAAAGCAGCACTGTCCTGGTGCAGTTTATGTGAGACACTATGCTGGCACTGTTTAATTAGGAGGGCATACAGCTGGCAGCCTAGGGGAATTTGATACAGATTTTCCTACTCTCCTGGATTATCCAGGTGTCTCACGAAATAGGGAAGATCTGTACTGGAGACAAAGTAGGCAAATCTACCACAAAATCTGATGGCAGCTGCCACTAGGAAAAGCTTGCTGCATCCTTATTTATTTTATGTCCATTGACTTTGACTGTTGTAATGGGGATAGGGCTAGATCTATATCTATGGGCAGAAATAGCATAGGGAAAAGTGAAATCCTAAATCTCTATGAAAGTAATTCTTATTAGTATACAAGTAAGTTAAGAGTTTTTCCAGAATTTTAAGTTGATGTTCTATTCTTAGGATCGGCCATCAATGTGTGATCAGTGGTATCCCACCACCGGGACCCAAACCAATAAGAAGAATGAAAGACTCCTTCACTACAGTACCAACATAGGGACACATGCATCCATCCTGCTGTGTCTGGTATTGCAGCACGACCCTGTTTACGTGAGATGCAGTACCAGGCACCGCCACATGATCATAGATGTCGCTGTGTCAGGTACTGCAATCAAGCAGCCATCGTGCTCCAGTGAGCACCGCTGCCCCATCATTCTACTGACTGGGCATCTGGTGGTGGGACCCTTACCTATCACACTTTTATGGCCTATCGTAAGGATAGGCCATCAATGCAAAAACCTGTAAAAAAAAACTTTAATTGTATACAAAAAACAAACGTGTGTGATAGAGAATTCTCAGATCTACTGCTAAACATGTTTTGTGTACGTACCAAGGATTATAATAACAATAACATAGAGAGAGAACGGTAACTTAAGTTAGCAAAAAAATTGGAGTATGGAGTACATAGAAAAAGGAATATATTATGGAAAAAAACATAAAAACAATACAAAAGGTGATGAGAATAGTTTAAAAAAAGTATCAAGTTGTCACATTGAGGCATAAACCTTCTCATTGTTATCATCAACTACTTCAAAGGGAAACGAAAGCTCAGCAAAATAAACTTGTAGTCTATTGCATATAGAGTTTACCACCACGGGAGGCATTTTTTTGCTTTCGCTATGCTGTCTTTGATGTACTTATCGCCTAAGTGTATTAGTTCTGCTTCACAGTCGAGAGGGAAAATGGCATTAAAGGCCAGGATATTTAGTATTAGTATGCTAATAGTTGAAGGCAGTGACAAACGTCCCATATAGATAAAGTTGGGTGGAAGACTCCAGTCAACTCAAGACAAAAATAAGACCAGAAACCCTTAGCAATGATCTATTTACCAGACATGGAAACATTTTTCTAAGACCAAATTAGTCAATACAAATGAGTCTTCAGCAATGTACAGTGTGTGTGTGTGTGTGTGTGTGTGTGTGTGTGTGTGTGTGTGTGTGTATGTGTGTGTCTATATGTGTGTTGAAAGTAGACAAGTCATCAAGCTTAATAACCAAAGTTCGACAGCTCTTACTGTAAAGAATCCTTTCCTATACCACCTTTGTTACAAAGATACTGTAACAGCCACAGTCATGGACTGCCGCCTTCACTTACCCCTCGACGGCTGCGACCGCAGACCTCTGTCTTCTTGCCAGTGTCTCCCTCCTCGGAGACGCCAGCACACGTGGCAGCTCTGCTCCAAAGTTTCCCATAGGGGTCGCGCACGAGCTTGTTCCTGGCCTTAAAGGGCCAGCACCCACACATGCAAACTATTAGCAATTATCCCCAGATCACCCTGGACTGTAAAAAGGGCTCTGCCCTTTCACTCCTTGCCTGAGCGTTGTTGGGTATTCCCATGTTAGTCTTAGAAAATGGTCCCTTAGTTGTATCCTGTTCTTAGTGTTCCCGTAACCTGCTTCCTGTATCCTGTGTCCTGTGCTGTGTTTGTTCCTGTGCCTTATCTAGTGTTGGAGTCGTGTTGTGTCATCTACCACGCCTGCTGTCATACACCACGTCTGGTGTCATCTACCATGCCTGCTATCATATACCACGTCTGGTATCATCCGCCATGTGTTGTGTCATCTACCACGCCTGCTATCATATACCACATCTGGTATCATCCGCCAGGTGTTGTGTCATCTACCACGCCTGCTGTAATATACCACATCTGGTATCATCCGCCACGTCTGGTGTAATCTGACACATCAAATTACATCCGTGCCAAAGCCTCTGCTACTGTCTGCACTCTTACAGGTACTCTTGTACTAATGACTTTGCAAAGACTTTATATACTATTGTTTGGCCAGCTGTTACTCCGCTACGGTAGTGAGGCCTAGTAGGTCCACATACCCCCAGATTGTGACAGATACAATATATGTAAGTCAGTATGATTACTCTGATAATTTATAACACAGCAAGGTTTTACCGCTCAGACGGCACTGAATGAATAGTCCAACGTGTAGTCGGTATGGACACTCTCTGTCAGTCAATATGCAATAGACAATCCGCGATCCAGTGTGGGTGTGAATAGTTGTTCTTATTCCTGTAGTTCCACAGAGCTTCGTGCTGTGTTACATCTTATGTTGTAAGGGTGTTTTGGATTTCACCTGATTTATTTTACCCTCTCCGGTCTGAGTTATACTCATTGTTGATATTAGAGCCAGGAGAAACTTATATATTTGATCTGTACTCTGATAATTGTTTGCCTTACTGTTGATTTCTTAGCTACATTTTAGCTCTCCTCGATTAGATCTAAGTTAGGATCTCTGACTACAGCTAAGCTTTAGTGAATACACTTAGATCGACATCATAACTGATCAAGAGGCTCAGCTTCCTTTTTTTCATTTAGAAGTAAAAAGTATGTCTGAAACACATTTTCTAGTTTTTCTAAGAATGTTATGGAACCTGCTTAAAACTCTGGTTTAAGACTTAACTTGGTAAAGTACCAGGGAGGAAATTACCATTTAATCTGCTATTAGATACATAATAATAATATATCTAGAAACTACCAGCTCCATAAAGTCTTGAGGGCTTGCAATGTCTCCCATGTATGGTTTTGCGTCCTGAAGATATATATATATATATATATATATATATATACTATATCCCATCCATAGCAATATTTAATACTATACTCAAAGCTAGTGGCAACATAACACCCGAAAATGTCAAACTGACTTGATTAAATATAAATAAACTCCTAATATAATTAGTGAAGCTCTTTATTCTGACTTGTATCAGGTAGCAGGCCTTCTAAGTAATGGTATATCTGGTGCCAACACAGTAATGAATAGCAATGCTGGCACTAAAAAGTATAGCGAGAGCCATAACTGACACCACATAAATAATGTGACCCCACCAGCTCCATAAAGCTGTGAGACTACTCCTTTCAGGTCATATTCTATTTCGAGCTTGATACAGATACATATAACTGGTGCCGGGTCTGATATACAGAGCAATATTTGTTGCTTGTACCTTACACATATCTTTATGTGGGTGCTTGCCCCTTCATCCTTACATATCTGGTTCCAAGCTTGATATATCTGGTACCAAGTGCAAAATGATGCATATCAACCCTGGCACCAGAAATACCAGGCGTGGGGCCAGATATGGGTGAGAATGAGGAGACTTACAACCTCATGAACCTAGCTGTTTTTAGTTATCTTTGTTACAGTTGCTTTAGAGTGCATATTATGTACTTAGCACTCCTTGGCGCCAAATGTTAGATCTAGAGCTATAACTGGCACCATACATGATTTACCATGCCACTAAAGTTCCCAGAAGACTATTAAATTGAATCATTGAGCCTTGCTTCCTTAAATGACAAAATCCTAAATGAACTTTTTTAATTACCGAACTTCAGTCCCATAGCTCAGATATTCAATATAAAAATAATACCAACAATAGAAATTCATATCAATAATTCGAGGGCAGTATAGTCTACTAATACAAACATGTACGACTGTTAAATAGTTAAGAATCCCTGTCTTTGAATAAAAGAATAGAAGCTTAAAATGAGTTCAGAATGTATTTGTGTTGGAATTTTTCAAAGTCTTGACGTTCCCTGTAGACATTTTGTTTAACTTGTATTGTGGAGACAATGTGGCAAATGTGTCTGTATCCCCAGATGTCAGAGTCAGAACGACTTATATCTTTTCTCAACTGTGAAAATGATTTTAGACTTTGTGTGGAAAGTAAATGGAATAGCAGTAATTTACCATTCATTTTCCAGGCTTGACAGAAAGTTCTTGACATACCCGGTGGGAAATCGGGGCTGGTATTACTTAAAGCATTGGTAGAAATGGCTCTATTCTTTTTTTTTCGAGTCTTACTCGAGTCTTTTTACTCATATAGAGTGTTCCGGAAGATTTATGGCCTATACTGTTGTGTTGTCTTCCGATGATAGTTATGTCTATGTCGGAGTATATATATTATGAAAAAGAGCAACATCAACACATAAAGCGATGGGAAAAAAAACAATTTTCAATTATCCTGACTTAATAGTGTAATGATGGGGGTAGGGAAACAGACAAGTGAGCCCTAATCTACCCGCCACTCAGTCCCTGCCTACTTGCAACGACCCGCCCTAGGCGACGTGGTACAACTGGGCGACGGTCCCTACGCTCTATAAGTGCACGACAGACAAACAGACAAGGGTACACAGAAGCAAAGGGAAATGGGGCAGTTGCCCACGGCAACACCGTGAACAACAAGAGTGGTGAATGAGCCGAGTCAAACCAGGAGTGTACGAGGTACAAAACGCAGAGCAGTAGAGTAGTGAACAAGCCGAGTCAAACCAGGAGTGTACGAGGTACCAAACGCAGAGCAGGAGAGTAGTCAGTAAGCCAGGGTCATATGAAGCAGGGTCAAATAGTACAGAAGCTGCAGCAGGGCCAGGAAACCAAACGAGAAGAATCACAAGCAAGGAGGAACAGGAAAGGCAGGTATAAATAGACAGAGGGCGGGAGCTAGCTCCGTCTGGCCAGGCTGTGATAGGCTCTCTCACTCCTAAGCCCGCCATCCTGAGTGGTGGAAGATGGAGTCAGTCTCACAGACATAGAAGCAGGTGCAGACTGATTACCTATGGGCGTATACACAGAAGCTGTGCCTGGCAGATCCTTAACAAATAGTTTGCAATCTCTCATTCATGACCTTCATTAATTAGTTGAAATGAGGTGTGGGTTCAAAGAGTGTCTCTCTCTGGAAGACCCAACACTTCCATGCAATCGATAGGCAGCCTATTTATTCCTTCCGGCACAATGTAATGCTTATTTTCTCCTGTGGAGGCGCTGCAGGTAAATCAAACGCTTACCGCCGGGTTTCCATGTAGATTATAGGCAGGGGCGTAGCTAGGGGGGGGCAGGCGGCACCACCTCCTGCACTATAATTGTACCTGTGTCGCAAGGACACAGGTACAATTAGAAGCAATGAATGACCGGGCACGTTGAGGGGGACTATATACAGGGGTGGGCTATATACAGGTGGACTATATCTACAGGGGGTGGGCTATATACAGGTGGACTATATCTGCAGGGGGTGGGCTATATACAGGGGGACTATATCTACAGGGGGTGGGCTATATAAAGGGGGACTATATCTACAGGGGGCTATATACTGGGGTGGGCTATCTACAGGGGGACCATATCTACAGGGGGTGGGCTATATACAGGTGGACTATATCCAGGGGGACTATATCTACAGGGGGGCTATATACTGGGGTGAGCTATCGATGGAGCACCATATACAGGGGTGGGCTATAGCTACAGGGGGGGCTATATAGTATATAGCCCCCTGTAGATATAGCCCACCCCTGTAGATATAGCCCACCCCTGTAGATATAGCCCAGCCCTGTAGATATAGCCCACCCCTGTAGATATAGCCCACCCTTGTAGATATGGCCCCCCTGTAGATATGGTCCCCCTGTAGATATAGCCCACCCCTGTAGATATGGTCCCCCTGTAGATATGGTCCCCCTGTAGATAGCCCACCCCTGTATATAGTCCCCCTATAGATATAGTCCCCCTGTAGATATAGCCCACCCCTGTTTATAGTCCCCCTGTAGATATAGCCCACCCCTGTATATAGTATCCCACAAATAGCTCCCCCTATAGTGCTCCACAGAAAGCCCACCCCTGTATATAGCCCCCTTGTACATATAGTCCACCCCTGTATATAGTGCTCCACAGATAGCAGACCCTTGTATATAGTATATACAGGGGTGGGCTATCTGTGGAGCACTATATACAGGGGTGGACTATCTAGTGGAGCACTATATACAGGGGTGGACTATATGTACAAGGGGGGCTATATACAGGGGTGGGCTATCTGTGAAACACTATATACAGGGGTGGACTATATGTGGAGCACTATATACAGGGGTGGGCTATATCTACAGGGGGGCTACATACATGGTTGGGCTATCTGTAGAGTACTATATACAGGGGTGGGCTATATCTACAGGGGGCTATATACAGGGGTGGGCTATCTGTAGAGCACTATAGGGGGAGTTATTTGTGGGACACTATACAGGGGTGGTCTGTATGGGGGCACTATCTACAGGGGGCTCTATGGCAGGCACTATCTACAGGGCCTCTATGGCAGGCACTATCTACAGGGGCTCTATGGCAGGCACTATCTACAGGGGGCACAATGTGTGTATGGGACACGGTGTATGGTGCTATTATAATTAGAGGTGCAGTGTATAGCGCTATTATATTTAGGGCCGTAGTGTGTGGTATAATGATAACTTTATCTTTATTTGTAGGTGCAGAAATGTTGGAAAAGTGAGAAGCTGAAGACATCTGAGCGGCAAACTGCAGAAATGGCCTGTGACCGGGAGAAGCCACCATAGAGGTCTGGACCGGATGGAGAAAAAGAACTAGAATCTGAGACGTCACCGGTGAGTCACTTAATGTAAATGTTTATTCTGCCTCTAATCAGCACTGTAGTCACTGTATGATCTGCAGCGAGATGATGGGTGGTGTGATTATGATAGGATTTATTTTTTGTGAAACGGCATCTCCCAGCATATCCTTAACATTGTTCGGGCCATGCTGGGAGCTGTAGTTTTACGCCGTACATACCTATACGGGAGGGGTTGCACTAAATTGAGCTGTATTTGTACTGGTGTTGTATATATGTAGTGAGCTTGCTTCTGGGGCTGTATATATGTACTGAGCTTGGTTGTGGTGTTGTGTATAGAACCATATTGCTTGTTAAATGTACAAATGTTTTTATGCTCGCGTTACATAAAAATAAATGACACGTCGATTGGTAGAGAAAACAAACACGGCGAGGGGGAAGGAGATGTCGGGAAAGAGGTTGGGGGGGGGCGCCAAACTGAATCTTTGCCCCCGGTGCAGGAGAACCTAGCTACGCCTCTGTTATAGGTTATTCCTGGATACCCTGTGATTAGCTTTTTTTTAAGAGGATCCTTATAACAAAAGAGATTGTCCAAGGCAGGCATCCCCTTTAAGTGAGGATGCAAGGAGTTGGCCATTGATGTTGACAGTAAAACAGAAATGTCCGAGAGATAAAGAAAAAGATCGGCTCTGTTATGGATCATGGAGCACTGAAAGTCCCAGCAGCAGACACAGATCACAGTTCTCAAGTGGGTTCAATTAAATCCACAACAGGTGGTGCTCAGTTCTTAGTAAGACAAACAACAGCAAAACAATATAGGTAGAAATATTCCACGGCACTCACCATTCAGTCAAATTTTTAGTATTTATTGAGGCAAAACTAGTAAAATTAGCATGGATGTGGAGCACAAGCCTACGGCCGTTTCACATGTACCCACGCTTTGATGAGGCCTATTAAAAATTCTCTGAATGGTGAGTGCCGTTGAATTTTTCTACCTATTTTGTAAAGAACAGAAATATATAAGAACAATCCAAAATTTGAGCAGAAGCCAAAACCACTGAGGATAGCTGTAAGTCATTCATCTCAAGATACAAGAACTTTTCTAGGAGACCACCATAGACACCCACCAGAGATACAACATTTAATTGAATCTTCCAATAATTCCATGGTCTGCAGCATATTATTTCATTATTTCATACACCAGTCTTAAACAGAAAAGCGTTGGCGTAAAATGCATGCTTCTTATAAACTTTGATGCGTCTTTGGTCGTCTCAGAAATTGAACTCTACGTCTACTATGAGCAGGTGTAGACTTGCGCTATAACCTATGCCATTTTCTGGGCTAAATTATAGTAAATCTGATGGACCAACAGTAAACTGAAGCTTTTGGGCCCCAATGCAATATCTGTAATAGGGCCACCCAGCTATGTGCTATGTGCTACCGCCGTAGCAGGGAGGCAGCTGGCCAAACAACAGGAAACCTCAGTAATACAATGTCCCGCACAAGGGTACCTGGATAGTCCAGATGGTGGCCGCAGCTCTGACACTGATGGAGATGGGTGCAGCAGGATAACGCCAAATGTGGCGGATGACACAGTAGCCGCAGGTTGCTCCAGCAGTGGCGGATTCCTCCGGACGTGGCAGATGACACAGGACATGGCGGATTCCTCCGGACGTGGCAGATGACACAGGACATGGCAGACTCAATACTAAAGGCACAGCAGGGGAAACAGGAACAGGTAACAAGGCACGGGTAACAACTGGAACGGGAAACACTAAGGGACCATTTGCAAGGCAGACTGGGAAAACGAACAACGCTCGGGCAAGGATCAGAAGGCCTGGGGCCTTCTTATAGACCAGGAAATCGTGGCAGTTGATAATGATGACGATTTCCTTTGTGCACCCTACGGAACCAAGCAGACCAGAGCGGAAGTGAGTGCTGGCGTCTCCTAGGAAGGAGATGGGGGCCAGCGCTCACGAATCCATGGCTGCGGGCATCGGGAGGTGAGTAAACCCGACGGCCCGCGGCCATGGACGCTACATGTGCCATGTATTATGCTGGTGTCTTCTTATGTGGCAAAGTGGCCTTTGGGCCCCCTCAGGCACCAGTGCCCAGGAACTATAGCTACCTCTGCACCCCCTATAGTTACGTCTCTGTGTGTGATTTTACATAGGACTGCTGTGAAACAACACACATATAAGGCTGTGGAAGATTGTGGTGGTAGGCCTTCATTAATCACAACTGGCCACTGCAGGAGAAATGTGGTATTACATTGTGCCTAATAAAATGAAGATGTTGTTATGCAATACAAGGTCACACTGATACCCCAGAGTGGGAGCTGCTCTCTTCAGTGACTCTCCTTTCTGTCTAATAGAGGACATGTGAACAGGGATTATCCTAGTGGACAATCCCTTTAAGCGTTCAGAATTTCTTTTTTATAAATAAAAGTAACATAATAACAGTATATATGTTGGTGTTCACAGCCAAGGCATCCAACTTGATGGACCTTTAGATACTGATGAACAAAACCAAAATATTTTTATATTAAATTATTTTATTTTTTTATATCATGACTAACTGGCTTTATAAAAAAATAATTAAATTCACTTTTAAAAATAAATGAATAAAAAAAGACATAAAACACAACTACAAACTAAGCTTCGGATTCTTCTTCATTGAGAAAAACTAAAGTTGGACAAGCAACAATTGAAATTGTAGTGAAAAATTGTGGGGGGTGAGTGCATAAGCGAAAGGTTCATGTGTGATTATTTTTTCCTCTTCTTTGGTCATACACGTAATAATTCAATCAATCAAATAATCCGATGCTTTTAAGGCTTCTGAAACAGACTGTGTAGATTCTTGATTTACGGTGCTGATGATATGAAATGCCCTTATCTGGCCTTTCCATGAAGCCCAAATAGACCTTCAACCTTATAAATCTTATGCCTCATAAATTGTCATTATATGTTCATGCGTCTACAGGTTTTATTGGAGAGCTATCATTTATCCCATCATACATGTTCTACACTGGTAATTTTTCTACTGTTGCAGTTTAATTTATAACTAGGGGGCCATATGGGCTTCCTACACTTCAGAGCTGATGCCTTCCAGTTCAGTAGTCATTTTATATTTTTTATATTTTATATTTTTTATATTTTTTTGCATGGAAATCTCCAAAATGGTAGTTTAGTAAGTCTTTTGTGGCATACCTACCTATTTATTTCCATTGCTTTTATAGCGCCAACATATTCCGCAGTGCTGTACTGATATTTTGTAATTACTTACATCAGTACCTGTCCTAAATGGGCTCACCGTCTTAATTACTATATCACACACACTGGGGCCAATTTTTCAGTATGTTTTTGGGGTATGGTAGTATGAAATGTTAAATACTTTTGTGTCAAAAAAGACAAAAGTATAATAGGTATGATACCTTTATTGGCTAACCATAAAAGTTCTATATGCGGCTTTCAGAGCACACAGGCTCCTTCTTCAGGCAGTTTACAAATGAATGACTTAGAAAAAAGCACAACATTTAGATGTTACACACAGACAATTAGTACATGAGGTGATATATCATTAAGATAAGCCGGGGCAATAAAACTGAGGTTATAGGGGTGATGACTTAGGAGATAAGGGATCTGGAGTCAGTCTGATGGGGGATGTGACGTGTGTCCATGTAGTGGCTCATAAATCCTGGTGTTAGATTGAGGCCTTGTGTCAATGACTGGAATTTTATCATCATCTTGAATTCCCAAATTTTTCCTTCTCTGTTGTTTTTAAAATGACCCTTCAGAATGAGTACCTTTAAATCTGCCAAACTGTGATCAGGTCCAGAGAAGTGTTTTCCCACGGGTGTATCCACCTCCTGTTTTATTGTATGTCTGTGAAGATTCATCCTGGTTTGTAGTTTTTGTATGGTTTCTCCAATGTAGATTCCTTTATTGATGCACCTTGTACACAGGATCATGTACACTACATTGGAGGATGTACAGGAGAACGTGCCAGTGATTTTATAGTTCTGCTGCGTGTTTGGTATCTGGATGGTGTTTGATGACCAGATGTTGGTACAGGTCTTGCATTTTCTACTGTTGCAAGGAAAAGTGCCAGTCTCTGATGGTGCTGAGAGGGCACTTCTGACAAGCAGATTCCTTAGGTTTGGTGGCTGTTTGTAGGCAAGGAGTGGTAAATCTGGGAATATTTCCTTCAGTTTATTGTCTTTGTTAAATATAGGTTGGAGATCAGCAGCAATTTTCCTCAAGATGTTCATTTGGGGGTTGTATATGACCACTAGGGGAACCCTGCTGTTGTCTTCCTTCTTTTTGTACTCCAGAAGATTGCTCCTTGGAATTCTTGTTGCTCTGTAGATCTGATCATCTATAATCCTTGGATGGTATCCCTGTTGTAAGAATGTATTCCTCAGTGATAGCAGGTGTTGTTTTGTGTCTTCACAGTCTGAACAGATCCGTATGTATCGCAGAGCCTGGCTGTAGATGATGGATTTCTTTATGTGTCTCGGATGGAAGCTGTTCCATCTCAGATATGCTGGACGGCCTGTAGGTTTATGGTAGATTGTTGTTTGTATGGTATTGTCTCTCATGTATATGGTCATGTCCAGAAAATGTATTTGAGATGTAGAGTAGTTGAGAGTGAGTTTGATGGTAGGATGGAACTTGTTGAAGTTTTTATGGAAAGAAAGCAGTTCATGTTCAGAGCCTGTCCAGATTATCAGCAGGTCATCAATGTACCGGAAATATGCTAGAGGTTTAGTTGCGCAGGTTGATAAAAACTCTTCCTCTAGTTTGGCCATGAACAGGTTAGCATATTGTGGTGACATTTTGCTACCCATAGCGCTTCCCATACATTGCAGATATATGTCTTTGTCAAATAAAAAATAATTGTGATGGAGTACGAACCTGATGAGTTGTAGGGCTGGCTCTGTCGCTAGATTGTTCTTTTGAAGAAAGTGTTGGCATGCGGCTATGCCATCCTCATGGGGGATGTTAGAATATAAAGATTCCACATCCATAGTTGCCAATATTGTTCCCTCTGGTAGTGGACCTAGGGCTGAGAGTTTGCAGAGGACGTCTGTGGTGTCCTGAACATAACTGGGTGTGCACCTCACCAAGGGCTTTAGAAGATTTTCCACCCAGCCAGAAATATTCTCAGTTAAAGAGGCTCTGTCACCAGATTTTGCAACCCCTATCTGCTATTGCAGTAGATAGGCGCTGCAATGTAGATTACAGTAACGTTTTTATTTTTAAAAAACGAGCATTTTTGGCCAAGTTATGACCATTTTTGTAGTTATGCAAATGAGGCTTGCAAAAGTCCAAGTGGGTGTGTTTAAAAGTAAAAGTCCAAGTGGGCGTGTATTATGTGCGTACATCGGGGCGTGTTTACTACTTTTACTAGCTGGGCGTTGTGTATAGAAGTATCAGCCACTTCTCTTCAGAACGCCCAGCTTCTGGCAGTGCAGACACAGCCGTGTTCTCGAGAGATCACGCTGTGTCGTCACTCACAGGTCCTGCATCGTGTCAGACGAGCGAGGACACCGGCACCAGAGGCTACAGTTGATTCTGCAGCAGCATCAGCGTTTGCAGGTAAGTAGCTACATCGACTTACCTGCTAACGCCGATGCTGCTGCAGAATCAACTGAAGCCTCCGGTGCCGGTGTCCTCGCTCGTCTGACACGATGCAGGACCTGTGAGTGACGACACAGCGTGATCTCTCGAGAACACGCTGTGTCTGCACTGCCAGAAGCTGGGCGTTCTGAAGAGAAGTGGATGATACTTCTCATCAGAGCGCCCAGCTAGTAAAAGTATTAAAAACACCCCGATGTACGCACATAATACACGCCCACTTGGACTTTTACTTTTAAACACACCCACTTGGACTTTTGCAAGCCTCATTTGCATAACTACAAAAATGGTCATAACTTGGCCAAAAATGCTCGTTTTTTAAAAATAAAAACGTTACTGTAATCTACATTGCAGCGCCTATCTGCTGCAATAGCAGATAGGGGTTGCAAAATCTGGTGACAGAGCCTCTTTAAAGTCCCAACACCTGAAATGATTGGTCTCCCTGGATTGCCTTCTTTATGTATTTTAGGTAACATGTAGAATGTTCCCATTCTGGGATTGTCCGGTATAAGGTCCATTAAACTGTCTGATACAGCGTTGAAATTATTGATGATACGGACAAGTTCTACTGTGTATTGTTTGGTGGGGTCTTCATTAAGCAGGGTGTAGTATTTTCTGTCTGAGAGTTGTCTGTGTGCCTCCTGGATATAATCGGATGTATTCAGAATCACTACAGCTCCTCCTTTATCAGCTGGTTTGATGATGATGTCTCTGTTGGATTTTAGTGATTTTGTTGCATTCCTTTCCTCCATGCTGAGATTGTGTGTTACTTTGTGTTGTTGGTCCAAGATCTCAGATTTAACTTTTTTTCTGAAGCAGTCTATGTAGTAATCCAGAGTTTGATTGTATCCAGGTTGTGGGGTCCAGTTTGTCGTCTTCTTCTTTCTTGATGTTTCTTTTCCCATCCCGGCTTGTGATGTCATATCTGTTTTGTCAGAAAAGAATTCTTTCAGCCGCAATCTGCGGAAGTATTCCTCCACGTCACTGCAAAACTGGGCTCTGTCAAGTGGTTTAGTGGGACAAAATGTAAGACCTTTAGATAGAACATTCATTTCCACTTTGCTTGGTTCATACTGAGAGAGGTTTACAACAGAGGATGGTATATCCAAATGGTTATGTGGATTTTGCTTTCCTTCTTGTATTTTGAGACCCGATTTCTTCCTTAGTCTGTGGAGTTTCTTTTGTTTGCAGATGATAAGTTGATTTTGTAATTTATTGTAGAATTCCTTTAATACTTGCTTGGTTAGACTTGATCCAGGTCCTTGTATTGTGTCACTTAGGGAATTAATCTAATTTTGGATGGTTCTTTTCTTGTTGTAAAAAAATCCAATAAAGTGATTCCGCCGTCTTTCAGATGATCTGTAGCAAAGTTTCTGTGAAAAGTGAGTGTTGTAGGTATATTCCGTTGGGTTCTTGATCATGAGGCCTTTGGGGATAAGATTCTCCTTTTTGCATCTGGTTAGGAAGAATATGTCGCTATTCAGTTGTGCCAGTTTCTTCAGTAGGTTTTTAAGATCCATCTGTGTTCGGTACATTGGGGTATCCTCCATTTTCACGAAGCACAGTAAAAAATAGTGTAGTACCGTGTTAGCCAGAGACAATATGAAATGTTAAATACTTTTGTGTCAAAAACGACAAAAGTATAATAGGTATGATTCCTTTATTGGCTAACCATAAAAGTTCTATATGCGGCTTTCAGAGCGCAGAGGCTCCTTCTTCAGGCAGTTTACAAATGAATGACTTAGAAAAAAGCACAACATTTAGATGTTACACAAAGACAATTAGTACATGAGGTGATACATCATTAAGATGGAATCCCATACAAACATGGGAAGAAAATACAAACTCGATGCAGATGTGGCTCTTTGTCGGGACTCCAATGTTGCAAGTCACCGTGCGGCACCATAGATGAAGGCTATGCCATAGGGTCTGCCACGAGGGTAACACCTATGAAGCCTGTCTATCAAGGGCAGATTTAAGATTTCAAATCTAGCATTTGGGTGATGAGAATGTAATTCCTGGCTTCTTCTACGCATCCTGTCCAGTATTTGCAGCTACCACAGGTAGGTTTGGCCAATGCATGAGGGAGTGGCCCCTTACCAACCACTATATCCTTGATACACTTGGGTTGGGTTAACAAACGCCTTTGTTTTTCATTTTGTGAATGCTGTAAAGGTTATGGGCCATAGGGCACTGCCCAAATGGTCAATTTGCCCCTGATACTCATAACTCAGTGTAGTTTAGAGAAAAGAAAATAATATTGTATAGCACTTTAGTCAATATTTTTAACACCAGCTCCTAATAGTCCAAAGAATATGCTCAAAAATACAACACTTGTCATTTATTTTTTGTCATTTTTTATTATTTTTGTTATTTTTTATTTATTAGCTATATTTCTCTTCTTTTTTCTTATTTTTGCCATTGTTTTCTTATTACCATACAGTAAGGACTCAGAATTTCCATCTTATTCTCTCATCTTTTTTAACGTTAAATAAGATGACATTTGTAAGGGCCGTACACCAGGAGCAAGTTTCCAAACGCTTTCATCAAAGATACTTTTCCTGTTTAATTTTTAATGAAACTGCTCAAAATCCACTTGTCTCTGGAGATCATCTGCTCTTTGCAAGTTCAGTGGGGAGCTTCTTTAAGTCATTTGCTGAAAAATCTAAAGGGACATTTTTCTCATTACCCTATTACAGGTGCATATTTAATGGCGGGCCCAGCTGGATATGAAATATGACTATACACTGCACACATCATTTGTTTTGTTAAACCTCAAAGAATATACCAAATTGTACATAGCATTTGTGCAAATCCTTCGAGGAAACCAAGCTGTGACTTTATACATATGTAATGCTTTTAAGATTCGTCTATCGCTGGGACACTTAATGATTTCATATTTCGTTTGCTGGGGAAATTAGTCATATTTGAAAATAGATCTCATTAACATTGACGGAAGTGGTACTGCTGTAGTCCTGAACTCTTCTGCGGTTGCTTCATCAATGCCAGGGACTTTTTTTTAAGAGCGATTTATTTTTAATAAGCGAGAGAAAAGAGAATCATTTAATGATCATTCACGATGGCAAACTTTTATGTAGATAGATTGAATTCCAATTTTTTTTTGTATTTTATGCTGGCAAAATTCTCGCTTTATACTCATAATAGTTTCATCTTGGATTATTGCTAAAGAAAAGGAACTGAAAAGTGGGTCATTTGAAGAATACAGATATAGTATACCATGACTCATTACATAGTAATTGTGATGCATTACAATTCTAATGTAGCGCCACACAGTGTCATAACATAACACACTCTAGTGGCAGAAACAATAAATGTGAAACACATTCTAATTGCTTTGCATTTCTATATTTTATGACAGTTTTATTCAAGCCGGCTTTTATTGAACCCTGGTCTTTAAAGGAAATGAGTCAAAAGTTCTGTAGAAGTCATCAGCCACTAGAGTTGCCTCAATACATGGTAATTGTGCTGCAATACAAATCTAATACAGCGCCATATGGTATCATAACATTGGCCTACAGAAACATTAAAGACCACCAGATTTCACTATACAAACTGCAGACACTATTAAATAGATCTCTTAAACCTGATGAAGCTGGTGTACTGACTTTGAAAATCTGTGTAAGAATGGCTGTACAATCCTTTCTCAAAGTTTCCTGCATAATATTAAAATGAGACCAAATATATGCATGATGTAATCTCAATCTCCTCCCATCTAGAGCTAACAAGCTCCTATCAGTATCCTTCCTCCCCTGCACCATGCCGAAATATCACACATGCTCAGTACAAGCTGCAGTTTTCCTTGCTATGCAGTAACAGAAAGCAGCAGATGAAGTTAGCTGTAATTCCACATTAAAAATGCTGCCGTAAGACAGGCTCTCTCACTGCAGAACAAGGTAAATGGCAGCTTGTGCGAAATTTCACCATCCTGCGGGGGAGAAGGGAGACTGATAGAAGCTTTTCAGCTCTAGATGGGAGGAGATTGATATCATATCTTGCATATACTTAGTCTCATAAAAGGCACATTTTAATATCAGGAAGGAAAACTTTGAAAAAGAATTATACAGCCATTCTGTCATGGATTTTCAAAGTAAGTACACCAGCTTCATCAGGTCTAAGATATCTACTTAATAATTTATGCAGTTTGCATTGTAAAATCTGGTGACAAATCCTCTGTAAGTGTGATAAGCATTTGAACTGGACTTCAGTTCTTTACTTTTTAGCAATGTTACCCACAAGGGTCTTTCATGTTAATTAATCAAGGGTTCTCTGGAAGTCAATACCCACAAGAGTTGTTCTTTTTACAGTAGAGTTGGCATGCTGACCTTAGTCTGTTCATCAAATCTTGTCTGGAAAATAGTACTAGAAGGTTTGCTTACTCCACATAGAGCTTCTTGAAGTAGGCAAACCTGTATTTGTTTCTCAAGATGCTAAAAATGAGGGTTTCTCCTTGGTAAAAAGTTTGGGAATTAAAGTAGGTCTGAAGTTCTAGAGACCAGAATATCATATCTGCGAACCTCCTCCATTCTATAGACTACTAATTCACAACATTTTACCATGAAGGAGTCCCTGAAAACAAAAAAAAAATTCTTTCAAATGACCCCCCGGCAACTGCCCCATGTCTCCTGTAAAAATGACAACTCATGCTATCTTCTAGGGAACCCTAAATTAGGTTAAAAGGAACCGCATATTAGGAAACTTCAATAGACTCTTCTGATATCTAAGATTTTGATTGCCCACTGCTTGACCTCATGAGTTCTGTTAGGCTTGGACCTTATTGCTGTATCAGGACCTGGGTCCAATAGGCCATTCTATATTTTTAAAGATGTGTATCAACTCCTGTGGAAAGTGTCATCATAGCCATATTGGTTTTCATTCAACTTTCCCAAATTCATAATACACTAATTCAGGATATTTACTTGTATTTTAACTATATTTTTAGAGGATATTCTCTTTAAAAAATCTTTGTAAATGTCACAAACTGAATTAAGTAAAATATAAATAAGCCAGCAATTAATTTGAGGTGTCAGAGGTTCTTGTAAATTATGGATTTTGGCCTTCAAAGGCAGTTGTACTGTGTTACTGAAGATTTTTTTTAAGCCACGTACACACAAGTAACTGTACTGCGAGCAGATCTAATCAATGTGACTGCGCTGTCAAATTGTGAGATAATATATGAAAGAGTTGGGCAATGAGTTATTAGATTAGATTATGTCAGTGCTTCTGATAACTGGTTACTGTGACACTGCGAATTGTAGAAAGAAATCAAACAGCGATTATCACAAACGCAGAGATCATTCATTGAAAGATTAACGTAAAAATAAAATGGATTACTGGATATTCCAGATATGCTTGTTGGAAAAATGTACCTCCAAAGGTGCTTAAAATAAAACTCATCCCCCTTCATGGCCAGAGCATTTTTAGCCATAAAGAGCTATCATCTATCTATCTATCTATCTATCTATCTATCTATCTATCTATCTATCTATCTATCTATCTATCTATCTATCTATCTATCTATCTATCTATCTATCTATCTATCTATCTATCTATCTAACTATCTATCTATCTATCTATCTATCTATCTATCTATCTATCTATCTATCTATCTATCTATCTATCTATCTATCTATCTATCTATCTATCTATCTATCTCTATCTCTCTATCTATCATCTATCTATTTGTCTATCTATCTACACCATAATATACCTCTCACATCACAACATAACAATAAAAATGTGGTACTCAGGAGTACGGGAAAGTTGGGTAGCTTAAGTGCAATCAAATCAAAAGATACAAATGTATTCCTAAAGCAAAAATGATTGCCATTACAATCACATCGTATTAACCGAGCACGAAAAATATGAACTTTCCTAATAGCGACAGTTATTAAAATGAAATAAATCTACATATTTTCCTGTCAGATAATCATTGTTTTAATACAGATCTGGATCCGTTTGGCCTTAAATCCCGGCAAAGCTTCTTAAAAGCTTTATACTCGGTTAAATTTTCCCTTTTAAATTCAAAGGATTTTGTAACAATTCTGCTGCCTCATATGTTTTCTGTATTTCTACTTCTGGATGATAATGTCACATTTATTTGCATTCTGCCTTACAGGTTTTTTATTTATTTATTTTTATGCAGAACGAGCAGATTGAGTCTGAAAAGATTTTTATTTTCTTAGCATATCTATTTACTGCAAACTAGGTGACTGTAGCTATTGCGGGTGCTGTTTTTTTAATGTTGTCCTCATTATTTTTTTCTATTTGTGAAATTTTCACTTTTGTTGGAGGATAGAAACAAGTTGTTTGCATACATTACAATAATAAAAAAAAAATAACATTACCTCAGACTAGCTGTAATTGATGCCTATTCTGCAAATGTTTCAAGATGACCTTATGTGTGAAAACAATACTGAATAGCGAGAAACCCAGTAACGTTTTAGTTATAACTAGACCTTCTTTCATCAGGGGGGCAAAGATTCAGTTCACCCAAGATCTACAGTATATCTCAACACAATGACAAAGACAAAATGGCTTGTTGATGCCTCCTCGGGCCAGAGGCGTAGCTAGGTTCTCCAGCTCCCGGGGCAAAGATTCAGTTTGGCGCCCCCCCCAACCTCTTTCCCGACATCTCCTTCCCCCTCGCCGTGTTTGTTTTCTCTACCAATCGACGTGTCATTTATTTTTATGTAACGCGAGCATAAAAACATTTGTACATTTTAGAAGCAATATGGTTCTATACACAACACCAGAAGCAAGCTCACTACATATATACAGCACCAGCACAAATACAGCTCAATTTAGTGCAACCCGTGCCGTATAGGTGTGTACGGCGTAAAACTGCAGCTCCCAGCATGGCCCAAACAATGATAAGGATATGCTGGGAGATGCCGTTTCACAAAAAATAAATCCTATCATAATCATATCACCCATCATCTTGCTGCATATCATACAGTGACTACAGTGCTGATTAGAGGCAGAATAAACATTTACATTAAGTGACTCACCGGTGACGTCTCAGATTCTAGTTCTTTTTCTCCATCCGGTCCAGACCTCTATGGTGGCTTCTCCCGGTCACAGACCATTTCTGCAGTTTGCCGCTCACATGTCTTCAGCTTCTCACTTTTCCAACATTTCTGCACCTATAAATAAAGATAAAGTTATCATTATACCACACACTACGCCCCTAAATATAATAGCGCCATACACTGCACCTCTAATTATAATAGCACAATACACCGTGTCCTACACACACACACACACACACACACACACACACACACACACACACACTGTGCCCCCTGTAGATAGTGCCTGCGATAGAGTCCCCTGTAGATAGTGCCTGCCATATAGCCCACCCCTGTATATAGTGCTCCACTAGATAGTCCACCCCTGTATATAGTGCTCCACAGATAGCCCACCCCTGTATATACTATATACAAGGGTGGGCTATCTGTGGAGCACTATATACAGGGGTGGACTATATGTACAAGGGAGCTATATACAGGGGTGGGCTTTCTGTGGAGCACTATAGGGGGAGCTATTTGTGGGATACTATATACAGGGGTGGGCTATATCTACAGGGGGACTATATCTACAGGGGGACTATATCTACAGGGGTGGGCTATCTACAGGGGTGGGCTATCTACAGGGGGACCATATCTACAGTGGGACCATATCTACAGTATGACCATATCTACAGGGGGACCATATCTACAGGGGTGGGCTATATCTACAGGGGTGGGCTATATCTACAGGGGTGGGCTATATCTACAGGGCTGGGCTATATCTACAGGGCTGGACTATATCTACAGGGCTGGGCTATATCTACAGGGGGCTATATACTATATAGCCCCCCCCCCTGTAGCTATAGCCCACCCCTGTATATGGTGCTCCATAGATAGCCCACCCCAGTATATAGCCCCCTGTAGATATAGTCCCCCTGTAGATAGCCCACCCAGTATATAGACCCCTGTAGATATAGTCCCCCTGTATATAGCCCACCCCCTGTAGATATAGTCCCCCTGTATATAGACCACCCCCTGTAGATATAGCCCCCCTGTAGATATAGTCCCCCTGTATATAGCCCACCCCCTGTAGATATAGTCCACCTGTATATAGCCCACCCCCTGTAGATATGGTTCCCCTGTAGATAGCCCACCCCAGTATATAGCCCCTTGTAGATATAGTCCCCCTGTATATAGCCCACCCCCTGTAGATATAGTCCCCCTGTATATAGCCCACCCCGTGTAGATATAGCCCCCTGTAGATATAGTCCCCCTGTATATAGCCCACCCCCTGTAGATATAGTCCACCTGTATATAGCCCACCCCCTGTAGATATAGTCCACCTGTATATAGCCCACCCCCTGTAGATATAGTCCCCCTGTAGATATAGTCCCCCTGTATATAGTCCAACCCCTGTTCATATAGTCCCCCTGTATATAGCCCACCCCCTGTAGATATAGTCCACCTGTATATAGCCCACCCCCTGTAGATATAGTCCCCCTGTATATAGCCCACCCCCTGTAGATATAGTCCCCCTGTATATAGCCCACCCCCTGTAGATATAGTCCACCTGTATATAGCCCACCCCCTGTAGATATAACCCCCTGTAGATATAGTCCCCCTGTAAATAGCCCACCCCCTGTAGATATAGTTCCCCTGTAGATATAGCCCCCCTGTAGATATAGTCCCCTCGCAGATACAGCCCCACACTTCTACTACAATTTAAAAAAAAAAAATATTCAAACTCACCTTATTCCCGCTCCCACGCCGTCCGGCAGCCATGGAGACCTGCTCTCTTCTGCGCAGGTCTCCAGGGGGTTGAACACAGCATCTATGAAAGGCGCTGATTGGCTGGGCAGGATGACTTTCCCTGCCAGTCAGTCAGCGCCTTTCATCGACGGAAGTGTCACTGGTACAAAAGGTACCAGTCGCTTAATTCGTGGAGAGGCGCTGAATGGCCGGGCACGGAACGTGCCCGGTCATTCATTGCTTCTAATTGTACCTGTGTCCTTGCGACACAGGTACAATTATAGTGCAGGAGGAGGGGCCGCTGGAGCCCCCCTCTGAACTGCGCCCGGGGCACGTGCCCCGCCTGCCCCCCCTAGCTACGCCCCTGCCTCGGGCACACAGGTTACATGATCCCCCAATCTATGTCCGAAACAATAATATGCTATGGGAAATTTAAAGTGTGTTTCCACTTTTTAACAAAATTTTGATATAAATCTACATAAAAAAATCTAGTAACTTTGTAAATACTTTGCTTTACTGTTTGTGGGGGGATTTTTGAATAATTTCATGTCATTTTGTACATTTACATCCACAGCTGCTTTAAAATATTCTGCTGGTAGTCACTGTAAACAGACGGTAATTTAGCTCCACCCCCGTCAGACATGTGACTTAACAGAGTAGCTCTAACTGTGTATCTGAGCTCCCATATTACAATGATCTTTGGTAACAGAAAAAGCAGCAAAATGTAAATTTGGCTTTAGACATGACTGTAGAAGAAATTGTCATGTCACTCTGTATAAGCGCAAGATAAGTGAAGCAAAACATTTGTGGGCAGCACAGTAGAACAAAAACCTCCAGGGTATCAGGGTGCAGGCCTCCAGGGATCCGACTTGTAAATCCCCAAATGTAGACAAAATGGAAAAAGAGGCAACACTCCAAAGGTCATATCAAATGTAATAAATTTATTCACCCATCAATGAAAAAAGGGTACAACGTTTCAGGCCTGACAAAGGCTGCATTGAGCAGCTGAAACGTTGTACCCTTTTTTCACTGATGGGTGAATAACTTTATTACATTTGATATGACCTTTGGAGTGCTGCCCGGTGATAAGCTGTCACTGTAGGTAGACCTCCCCTCAATAATCTATATATGCTCTAATTCGACATACGGACAAGGATTGTACAGCCCCTCTAGGGACTTATGATTAGAAGGGGATCCTGATATTTTTTTAAACATTGAACACCCATCTAAGGGCTTATACACACAATCGTTGTATACATCCTTGTGACGGCCGTTAAAACAACGGCTGTGACATGGGCGCATTTATTTCAATGGGGCCGTTCACATGGCCATTGTTTTATTGGACCCTGTGAAGGGTTCGTTGAGAAATAGAACATGTCCTATTTTGTTACGTTTTCACGGATCTCTCAAAAGACCCAAGTCTATGAGGGATCCATGAAAACGGGTCCCGCACGGGTGCAACTTGGACATGAAAAAATGAAATTTTTCACATCTGAGTTTGCACTCGGTCGTGTGAATCTAGCCTTAATGTAAGGTTATGCACTTGGGCCAAGGAAACAAATTCTGCAATTATGCATTAAATAGTAAAACACTGGGTGAAACTACTACTAAAAAAGATTCAGGGATATTGATGGACAGTAAACGTAACATTAGGAACCAGTGCCAGGCAGCTGCTGCCAAGGCAAATAAACTCATGGGATGCATCAAAAGGGGCATATATGCACATGGCAAGAATTTTGTTTTGTCTCTATACAAATCACTAGTGAGATGACACATGGAACAATTTTATTTACCTGTGTCTAAGAAGGACATAGCTGAACTAAAGCGGGTGCAGAGGAGGGCAACCAAGGTAATCAAGATATGGGTGAATTGCAGTGCCAAGAAAAGTAATCAGTCTTAGGGTTATTCAGTTTAGAAAAAAGATGACTTTGGGGCGATCTAATTACAATGTATAAATATATGAATAAACAGTACAGAGATATTTCTAATGATCTTCTTATACCTAGGACTGTAGCCTTGACCAGGAGGTATCCTTTACGTCTAGCGGAAATTCATTTTTACCATTATCATAGATGGGATTCTTTACTGTAAGAGCAGTGAGACTATGGAAATCTCAGCCACAGGATGTTGTGATATTTGATTTATTGAGAAAGTTCAACTAAGGTCTTGATGCCTTTCTTGAAAAATATAATATTACAGGTTATGAGTACTAGATTCTGGAGATGGGTCGTTGATCCAGGGATTTACAGTATGTTGATTGACATATTTAAAGGCAGGGAGGAATTTTCCCCCTAATGAGGCAATTGGGATCCTCCTGGGGTTTTTCCTTTCTCTGGACCATCACGTTAGGATTATAGGGGACACTTGATGGACCAGTGTCTTTTCTTAATCTTATCAACTACTGTATGTAACCGGGTTATAAAGAGGGTTTTACACTGGCCGATTATTGTGCAGACGATATGCAAATGCTCGATCATCTTCTGATTGTACTGTTTTAAAAAAATATTATCGTTGTCGGCAGCGTCTCCCTGTATAAACAAGGAGATGCACTGCCGACATGATGATAATGTATGGGGACGAGCGATCGGAGTAAGGACCGCTCGTCCCCATCCATAGCACCGTGTGACAGGAGCAAACGAGCGCCGATCAACGATGTCTCGTTGATCGGCGTTCGCTGTACCGGCCGATTGTCGGTCGGTGTAAAAGGCCCTTAAGGGATCATTGCATGTGTTGTGAGCCCGGCTGACAGGAGTAAAAGGGGTTTTACACTGGACGATTATTGGGCAGACGAGCGTTCTAGGAACGCTCATTGCCGATAATTGCCCAGTGTAAACAGGGGAACGATCAGTAGATGAACGAGCAAATGACCGCTCATCCCCATCCATAGCTCCGATGTCTCGTTAATAGGTGCTCGATGCATCGGCCGCTTATCTGCCGGTGTAAAAGGGCCTTAACACATGAGGTTTCTCTTTCCATTTAGCAACTCAAGCAACTGAAATGCAACAAGCAGATCCTTGCTTGGGAACTTAACCCATCTCAACCCACTGGGTCAAGGATCTTACATTGTCATGATGTTTTCTAAACTTCTATATGCCTCTGTGGCTCCTTCAGGAGACCACAGATTACCAAGACTCTAACAATTGTCTTGATTATACAGTGAATCCTAAATATTTTGTCCTCCAAAACCTAGGGACACAGACCATGCATTTGTGGCCATTCCCCAATTAATTGAATGGGAGTTCTGAAGAGTAAGTAGTTAATAAGTGACTTGCCATGCAAATCTACTGCCCCCGAAAAAATGATGATGGACGGCCCCACCATCTGGTTTGATAGACATCAGCGTCGGACTTGAGTACCTCTGGAGAATCCTCTGGTTGCCCGATTGGCCAGTCCGACCCTGCATATCAATTGTGAAAAAAATCAACATTTATCGAGCTCAAGCTACAGTATAAAACCGGCTGCGCTGTTCTACCACAGATATCATCAGCCTCTAATGTGTCTCCAGTGTCCCGGACTCCCTTCCATATTCACATTCTTGAAACCTGTTATTTATCGTGAACATCTCCAATGGAAAATATTCAAATTCATGATATTAGGATCAAGAAATTATCTCCGGTTTCAACCGCAAGGAATAGAAATTGAGCGTAGTTTAAAAAACACACAGCTGACACTAATGAGGCTGCAATGCCGTCATTTACATACTGAATGAGATAAATATTGAGATAATTAACACTGAAGATGAGTTTTGATGGTAATATAGCAATTTTCCTAAGAACTATTGAAATTAAATTGTTAGCTGTAGTTACTACATACAAAGTTCATATTTTCTCTGGGAAATAACTGACTGTGGTCTGATTGAAATCCCAGTCTACTATAATGTATCAGTTCTAAACCCTGTTTCATTTACAAGATCTGCCGTTGATTTCTTATGGGACTTTTCTTGACTTGGTGGGCAAATGCCAAGATAACAATTTTCCAATTGTGTCAGAAAAATAAGATAATTGGACCAAATTGGAATAAGATGTAGAGAAAGTAATCATTATATTATCCATTTAAATTTACTGTAATAATATACTGCATAGCTACAAGGCAGGGAGGGACTGACCTGGACCTCAAGACTGGGACTAATGCATACCTGCCTATTTTTGAGAAGGGACATCAGGACGTTTTGTAAGTAACTAAATGTTTGGACTCATGCCCCATCCATGTCCCCAATCTATGGCAATTGAATCCCAAATAGTGCAAATAACCCCCCTTCATTACACCCCAAAATGAATACAGATGTCCTAAACAAATACAGATCCCAGACCACATAAGTAATTAAAAGCCCCAGAGCAAAACCCCTAAACGAACATAAACCCTAAATAAAGACCCACATATTCCCCCATAATACAGTCCCCAAACTAGACTCCCCTAAATAAAGACCCAGAAACTCGCCTAAATACAAACCCCAAATCACACTCCCCTAAATAAAGACCCCCATACCAGACTCCTACTAAAAAAATACCCCAAACTAGACTCCCCCATTAATTCAGACCCCGGACTAGGCTCCCCCTAATTATAGACCCCAGAATAGATATTCCCTTAATAAAGATCCCAGACCAAATTATCCCCTTAATAGAGTAAAAACCTTAGACCAGATATACACGTATTCACCTCTCCCCGTTCCTCTTTACTCCTAGGCGCCCGGGAGTAAAGAGGAGTGCAGGGACGGGGAGAGGTGAGTATATTCGACATCTTCTCTTATTGGAGTCCGGGAGATCTCACCTTTTTCCAGGAGTCTCATGGACATTCTGGGAGAGTTGTCGAGTATGGTAATGACATCATCACAACTGGGGTGGTGATATCACTTAAAGGTGAACTCACTCTTCATAACTGGGGTGGTGACAGCGGTGATACATCTTATTTCTGGATAATACCAGAAATACAACACATGACCACTGAGCTCTCTGATTGGCTGTAGTGGTCACATGCTGCCTGCATGTAAAAATCACTGGGAGGGCCGCTGGTGCCTCAGCACTGGACTGCCGTGGGATAGGATAAGTGAGTACTACTTGTTTTGTAAAATCTTGTCATTTGCAACCATTAGTAAAACAAAAATTTAGAAACCCGGATAAGCTGCAAATAAGAAGGAAAAATTACACTTCCTTCCTCCCATAGAATATAAGAATTGGGGGGCTCACAGTTAATCAGTGGAGTGTCTTCGTGATGGGTATGCTATAATGTCACCCGTATCCTCCCACTAAGGCCCCATGCACACGACCGTGCCCGCAATCACGGCCCGCGATTGCGGGCACGGCCGGCCGCTGACTGACAGCCACATTTTCGGGCCGTGCTCCCATACAAAGTATGGGAGCACGGCCCGCAAAATGCGAAAGAACGGACATGTTCCATAATTCCCGGAACATTTCCACGGCACTGACACCCTTCCGTAGTGCTACGGAAAGGTGTCAGTGTTCAATGAAAGTGAATGGCTCCGTTTCGGAGGTTTTTTGCTGTCGTGTGCATGGGGCCTAAGTCACATAATGTTCTATTTTCCTCACATGTTATTATACTAATAATGCCCCTGTGGCTGTTTGAAAAACGGGAGGCGAGACAATATGGTTGAACAACGACCCTGTGGAAGCTTTGACCCATCGCTACTGTCTATATAATAAGGACTAAGTGACTGAGGCGGCTACTAAGGATGACAACATACACTGATCGTAATAAGTCTTCAGTCAACCGTATTGTGCGCCACGTCTCGTACTTACTACTGTGATTGCAACATTTTACTCTTAGATCAAAATATTACCAGTAAAGTCCTTGAGTCATCCTAGTTTTCAAAAATATTTATTCTGTCTTATTCTGGAAAAGCTGGGTGGCAACCAACATGGCCGCCATTATATATTACACCCAGCTTTCCTATAACCCTAAACAGCAAATCTGCCTAGTTATACAAAAAACCGAACACTGCATTTGGCTATCTCCGGCGCTCCCATAGAGAATGAATGGATCGGCAGTGCGAATGAGCGACATGCCGCTTGGTTCAAACTTGGGGTTCGGGCAACATTGGGCTCCCCGTTCTCGTAAACGGTGAGGGTCCGAGCTGTCGGACACCCACCAATCAGCAAATTACCCCTTACCCCACGGATAGGGGGTAACCTGTTGTAACCGCAACACCCCTTTAAACTGTCTGGACTCCAGGCTGATATATTTTAGGCTCCGTTAAAATCTGCGTTGTAAACTGAAACCTAGTTATAAACTAAAACCACGTCAAGATCTGGAAAAAATTGCCCAGAAAAAAACCCAAGGCCCCTACATTTTGTGACACCAGGATAGTAAGAGGTGGCGAAATTTTGAAAGAGGAAAAAACTGAATACTGTGCATAAAATGAGGTCCATGAAGCCACGTTTAGTGAAGATGAACTTGACTGTTTTTTTCACAAATTCTTTACCTCATCTTCCCTCAAATTTTTGTGAAAAATTAGAACGTTTACAATTAATTCGACCTCACCACCTAAAATCAGGGGCCCGAACTCACCAATGCTCTTGTGACTGAAGTTTAGTAGAATTTGGTGTAACGTCTTCCTAGAAAAGTGGAATTTTTTATAGTATCAAAAAGCCATTTCCATTCCTGGTATTTTTTGGTTTAATTTTGCCCTCTAGTTCACATTTTTTTGTGTGCATTCAGTAATTGACAAGGGGGTCTTTCTTGGCGACAGGTTACCATCAAGAAAAAGTCAAAAGACCTGAACTTACATGTGTTCTAAAAGCATTTTTGATGAATTGTAATCAACACACAGCCCTTTCCCCCAATATTTTAGACTGGGGCAGGTACAATTTTGTTGACTTTTCTTGGATTAACATAAACCCATGATAGGAAATCCAAAAATCCAATGAATTTTGAGAATAATTGAGTATTTTGTGGAGACTGAAGCTAAGCATATTGCTATACCGGAACTGTATATAAAAGTGTATGCCGATCACAATTTTCAGGTGACATACTGGATAGTCAATATACCACGGCTTAACTAGTGAGAGTTATTGGTCCCACTTATACTGCCCCTGAAGTGTTAGTGAGGGCATCAGAAGGAAGGCTTCAGAGGGGATTATGCATTATATTTATTATTATATTTTTTTCATCCCCTGACTGCCACTTTTTGTGTTTAATTGTAACCTCTAGTTCATGCTTGTTTATAAAGTGGTGAGTTCGGGTGACAGGTTCCCCTTAATTCAAGGTCAGGAGACCTGAAATAACTACTGGTATACCATGAGCATTTTTGATAAATTGTAAACAACACACAGACCTCTCCCTAACATTTTAGATTAAAGCAGGTATACAAGTCCTATATTAAGAAACTGTTGTGCTTCGCATAGGTGCTCAATATTTATTATAAGAAATAATGATTTATGCTGAGCGATAGAGGTGTATCAGCAGGGTTAGAAGTTGTACCGTCCGTGGTCGCTGACCGCAAACTTCTCCAGAGATGTCTGCACATGCGGCCGTCCTGTTCCACAGTGACCACCAGGGTGCGATCGCAAGCTCAGTCCAGACTTAAGGAGCCAAAGCGCAATCAGGTATGAGATTGAGCAGATTGCTCTCAGAGCACCTTGGACTATAAGAAGAGCTCTGCCCCTTCCTGTATTGCCTGAGCTTTGTTGTCGTTACCCTAGTTTGTCTCTGCAAATGGTCTCCTAGTGTCTTCCAGTTTCCAGTGTTTCCCGTTCCTCCTACCGGTATCCTGTACCCGTGCTATCCTGGTCAAGTGCCGTATTGAGTTGGAGTCATGCTGTGCCGTATACCACGCTTGTCCTGTTACACCACGCCTGGTGTCCACCTGCTGCCAAAGTCCCATCCGAGCCTGTCTTGCTATGGTCTGAAGCTACCTTAGGTACACCTATACGAACTATAGACTTTGACCTGTGTCCTGTTGGCCAGCTGCCATACCGTTAAGGCAGTACGGTCCAGTGGGTCCACGTACCCAACGTGACAGAAGTTATCCTATTTCTTGATAGAACAACTCTGTTAGTACTACACGATCATGCTTTAATTCTGCATGTCGCTGGACTTTACATGTTTCCCGAAGGCTATATCATCAGAAAATTTTATATTTAAATGTAATAATATTACTTTATTTTTATTATAAAAATATTTAAAAAAAAATCACTGTATGGACTAGGACAAGCTCAGTAGAGTAATCTCATTATCATGGTTTCTGTATGCGTTTCCCCTGCCACTTCCTGGGCTTTGAGGGACGGGCTATTGACACATTTCTGACCATTATCTCCCATCGATTGAGGCTGCCATAAAGCACACACACTCTGCTGCACTATCTATGACCTACATATACATAGACATATATATATATATATATATATATATATCTGTCTATAACCATATAACGTTTTATATTCCACATCCTTCGCCTTTCATCTAGTGGTCTGTTGTTGTCTATGAAAGAGTCAAATGTTGGAAAAGATAAATGTGTTCAGTCTTATTACAAATTCCTCAGTTTATAGGGCTTTGGCTGCGAGATCCCATACATATGATAGAGCAATGCGCCAGCAAGCAGCTCTTTACCAGTAGTCACAGATCTGTACACGCCGTCAGCATAGGGTTGTGCTTTCACACTCCATAGGATGCACAGGGACAGAAATTTAATATGATTGCATTCTCAAGTTGGTAAGTCTGCATATTATTTAATGCTTACCTCAATCTGTGTGCGTCTACCCATGATGCTCACGTCCCTACCAATATAATACAAGACAGAGCTAGAACGGTGTAAGGAAGATCATTGGTGTAAAAAGTAACCAATACACACCAGTTAATAAAGTTACTTAATAAAGTTTAATCAGTGTATGATAACAAATTATGTGATTTTCCTTAAATAGTTACCATTTTAACACCTTTGCTTACTGTCTATGAATGAAAATATTTTTGTTTACATTTAAAGGCTGGAATATGTACTGTTCTTGTCCTGGTCTCAACACTGCAGTTGTTAAAATGTATATTTTTTTAGCAATCACCTGTAAGTTGTACTGGACAAAAGTCTTCAAAGTACTCCTTGGCTGGAGGATCTGGAGCCTCTTGTCTGGAACATCTGTATTGTGCTGTTCCTCTGTTATTCCTCCGGGAAATGTTTAGGTAAAATGACACCTGGGTGTTAACATTTCCCTTGTTAAAGAGGTTGTAACCCTACACAGTCTGACAGTGTACAATCAGTGCTGAGAGCGTAAAGACTGTGTAGGTACATATCCTATTGACAATGGGAATGGTAACAACCAGGTGTTAATTCAGTTATATTTTTCCATCTAAAATAAAATTCTCATTGATACGTCATTGGGAATATTAGTATTTCCTAAGACAGACATGTAAGGAGAGGTGGCATGCCAATGAGTATATTTGGTGCGGAAATGTACACAGCAATGTTACGGCCCCATAGCAAAGCAGCTTCCAGGACCATTATCCCCTTCTGGGACTACCCCATTATTGACAATGTAGCTGCTGGAGATTTCTCGGGTAAGGACACTAAATTGATGGAAGAGAAGGGGCACTCACGTTTAGACATATCCACCCCATAATTTTCTGTACATATTAATACTTTTTTTTGTAGGAATGGATAGATAGACAGATAGATAGATAGATAGATAGATAGATAGATAGATAGATAGATAGATAGATAGATAGATAGATAGATAGATAGATGATAGATAGATAGATAGATAGATAGATAGATAGATAGATAGATAGATAGATAGATAGATAGATAGATAGATAGATAGATAGATAGATATGTGATAGATAGATAGATAGATAGATAGATAGATAGATAGATAGATAGGATAGATAGATAGATAGATAGATAGATAGATAGATAGATAGATAGATAGATAGATAGATAGATAGATAGATAGATAGATAGATAGATAGATAGATTAGATAGATAGATAGATAGATAGATAGATAGATAGATAGATAGATAGATAGATAGATAGATAGATAGATAGATAGATAGATAGATAGATAGATAGATAGATAGATTAGATGGATAGATAGATAGATAGATAGATAGATAGATAGATAGATAGATAGATAGATAGATAGATAGATAGATAGATAGATAGATAGATAGATAGATAGATAGATAGATAGATAGATAGATAGATAGATACAGTGAAGGAAATAAGTATTTGATCCCTTGCTGATTTTGTAAGTTTGACCACTGTCAAAGACATGAACAGTCTAGAATTTTTAGGCTAGGTTAATTTTACCAGTGAGAGATAGATTATATTTTAAAAAAAAACAGAAAATCCCATAGTCAAAATTATATATATTTATTTGCATGGTGCACAGAGAAATAAGTATTTGATCCCCTACCAACCATTAAGAGTTCAGCCTCCTCCAGACCAGTTACACGATAGATGAAAATCAGTGCTTAGTTAACTGGCTACTACTTCATACATTCAGGGTATGTTCACACAGGGCGGATATGCTGCGCAAAAGTACACAGCTTTCCGTCCTGTAACCCTCAGTGAATCCTGGCCGAAAAACCACCAAATTGTGGTGTCGTTTTTCTGGCGGAATGTCCGCTGCGGAATACAGCATGTTAAAAAAAAAAAGCTTTTTCTTACCCCAGTAGTCATGGTGTTGCGTTTCTCTGTTGTCCGTGCAGCCAGCCTCCTATGATGACGTTTCATCCTATGTGACCACAGCAGACTGTGATTGGCTGCAGCAGTCACATGGGATGAAACGACATCCAAAGAGGCCGGCATGGATGGAGAGGTATAGAAAACATGGTGAGTATAAACTTTTTTTTTTTTTCTGAGGTGTTTTTTGCAGCGGAATTGCAGCTATTCCACTGCAAAAGTCGCAACATTTGCTATTTGTTGCGGGTTTTACCTCCCATGAAAAGGGGGAAATCCCGCAACAGAAAAGCAGCAATTCTGAAGCAAAAATTGACATACTGCGGATTAAAAAACCGCACCGCAAGTCTATTTATGAACGTTTTATCGGCTGCTTATTTTACGCAGCGTGTGGATGAGATTTGTTCAAATCTCATCCGCTTTGCTGCTACTGCAATACACTGCGGATTTACCACAATGAAATACGTCGCAGAAAATCCACAGTATTTATGCTATATGAGAATTTACTCTAAGGGTATGTTCACACGGCCTATTTTTGGCCGTTTTTCGAGGCCGTAAACCCCCTGAAAAACGGCAGAAAAATCGGAAGCAGAACGCCTCCAAACATCTGCCCATTGATTTCAATGGGAAAACGGCGTTCTGTTCCGACGGAGTGTTTTTCGCGGCACTTTCGGCCGCGAAAAAGAAGTGCCGGACACTTCTTGGGACGTTTTTGGAGCCGTTTTCCATAGACTCTATTGAAAAAAGCTCCAAAAACGGCCGTAAAAAATGCTGCGAAAAACGCCGCGAAAATCACGAGTGGCACAAAAAACGTCTGAAAATCAGGAGCTGTTTTCCCTTGAAAACAGCTCCGTATTTTGAGACGTTTTTGACTCTGCGTGTGAACATACCCTTAAAGTGTGGGTCCACCAACTCATATCTATTGGAGGATAAAAATCTCAGGCACTTTTAAAGCACAAATCTTAAAGGATCAGAACTGAAAACATTCCCAATAAATAGGAGATAAAGGATTATATACATTAAGGTGCTCAGGTTCTATATCTAAGGAAATATTAAAGAGAAGGAACACAAGTGACTCAATGTGTCCTATAAGGAATGGTGGGAGCAGAATATTTGGGTTCTGTTCTCCCCATCTCTTCCATATACCTTTTCTTTTTGAGTTTTGACTCCATTATTTTCCCCGATCCTTGTAGGGCTCAGATGAAGAAGCTCAGACGTCTTACTGCTCGTAAGTTCCAGAAAAAGATATTGTTCGATTTATGAAACCATTATCCAGGAATGTGACATTTGTCTATGTATATTCAAATTTCTCTTTTTAATGGCAATGAGCAACAAAAAGTCATCTAGCTGAAAAGGCAGATGGGGAATTTTTGTAACAGTCTCACAGATGTCACTGGCAATAACATCGACACAAAGCGATGATCAAAAAAATCAAAAGTGCGTTTGGCTTTTTTATATGAGCTCTCTATCCCAAAGCAATAAGTTTATCGTGTGTCTGGGGACTTATTGTTAAACTGCTTTTCTCTTTAACTTGGTGAACTTAGGATTCTGTTTTGTCGCATGTTTCCTATTTGTAACCATTATAGTGACTATTATTTAGCCTTTATAAACTATTTATATGCTATATTGCTAAATATTATGAGTCTAGAAGTAGTAGAGGCAGTTCAGGTATGTACCGTGGATTTCTGCACTCAACTACGTCTATCCACAGCAAATCTATCTATCTATCTATCTATCTATCTATCTATCTATCTATCTATCTATCTATCTATCTATCTATCTATCTATCTATCATCTATCTATCTATCTATCTATCTATCTATCTATCTATCTATCTATCTATCTATCTATCTATCTATCTATCTATCTATTATCTATCTATCTATCTATCTATCTATCTATCTATCTATCTATCTATCTATCTATCTATCTATCTATCTATCTATCTATCTATCTATCTATCTATCTATCTACCTACCTACCTACCTACCTACCTACCTATCTATCTATCTATCTATCTATCTATCTATCTATCTATCTATCTATCTATCTATCTATCTATCTATCTATCTATCTATCTATCTATCTATCTATCTATCTATCTATCTGTCTACCTATCTATCTATCTATCTATCTATCTATCTATCTATCTATCTATCTATCTATCTATCTATCTATCTATCTATCTATCTATCTATCTATCTATCTATCTATCTGTCTGTCTGTCTATCATCTATCAATCAATCTATCTATCTATCTATCTATCTATCTATCTATCTATCTATCTATCTATCTGTCTGTCTGTCTGTCTGTCTGTCTATCTATCTATCTATCTATCATCTATCTATCTATCTCATATCTATCTATCTATCTATCTATCTATCTATCTATCTATCTATCTATCTATCTATCTATCTATCTATCTATCATCTATCTATCTATCTATCTATCTATCTATCTATCTATCTATCTATCTATCTATCATCTATCTATCTATCTATCTATCTATCTATCTATCTATCTATCTATCTATCTATCTATCTATCTATCTATCTATCTATCTGTCTGTCTGTCTGTCTGTCTGTCTGTCTGTCTGTCTGTCTGTCTGTCTGTCTGTCTGTCTATCTATCTATCTATCTATCTATCTATCTATCTATCTATCTATCACATATTTATTTTATTTTCATTGATCTTATCTTCCTTTCCCCCCATTTCTCTCTTTCTCTCTTTAGATATAGAGTAAATAAACAGTCATTACGATACTTTTCATCATCAGACATTCTGAAGCTACAATCAGGATTACGGCTTTCATTATGGCTCTGCGAAAGGGTTCTCTATCTCTTACATCCACTGATTTAATAAATAATGGTAATGAAGTGCTCACCAATACAACATGTGTCCATCTTACAGTAAAAGGATAGTTACTGGCTATTAAATCTCTATATTTATATTTAGTGTATATACAGTATCTACATATGTAGCCATCTTGATCTTTTAACGCATTAAATACAGAGTGACAAGCAACTCTAAATTGACATTTTCAATGGCTTTCAATGTCTTTTGTTGTGTGATATCACGCTGCAGCAAGTTATCAGAATCAAGATAAACTTGGCTACATCTGTATGTAAAAGAGACTGAGGAAGAAAACCAAAAATATGCAGAATTACTGTCTATATGTTTATAAAAATCCCAATACTCACCAGATGGGGCTACACACTTTGCATTTTCTTTAACAGCTGCCAGATGGAAATGAAAAGATTGTAACAAAAAATGTGAAGGAAATGAAAGCAGTATGGAGAAAATAAACATATATAACATTGACTGGGGGGTCACAGAGTCATATGTATCTCACATACTATATCATAACCATCCTTCTGTGCAAAAATGCCTGATTTTTATGTGGTGCAATTATATAACTCTATATACAACATTACTCAGGGCCATGGGAGACCTTTATCATAGATTGTTCTAAATCAGAGTCCACATTCATTGAAAAAAATAAATAAAAAATAAGCTATAAGATGTCCTTAAGTGTCAAAGTTTCAACGTCTTTGGAGAACCCTGTGACAAAACATTGTGTGTGGCACCCCTAACAACTTTAGGAAGTTAAAGCGGCTCTGTCACCAGATTATAAGTGCCCTATCTCCTACATAATGTGATTGGCGCTGTAATGTAGATAACAGCAGTGGTTTTTATTTTGAAAAACGATAATTTTTTAGCAAGTTATGAGCAATTTTAGATTTAATTTCTTAATGCCCAACTGGGCGTGTTTTTACTTTTGACCAAGTGGGTGTTGTAAAGAAGTGTATGAGGCTGACCAATCAGTGACCAATCAGCGTCATACACTTGTCATTGTTCCAGCCCAGCTTCTTTCACTGCACAATCTCACTGTCCTGTGGATCATGCTGGGCTGGAACAATGAGAAGTGTATGTCACTGATTGGTCACTGATTGGTCACTGATTGGTCAGCCTCATACACTCTTCTTTACAACACCCACTTGGTCAAGAGTAAAAACACGCCCAGTTGGGCATCGTTTTTCAAAATAAAAACCACTGCTATTATCTACATTCCAGCGCCGATCACATTATGTAAGAGATAGGGCACTTATAATCTGGTGACAGAGCCTCTTTAAGAAGGGAAGAAACCTTCAGAAAATACGGGCTACAAGGATGGTAATCGTACAGCTCTTATATTGTAGCAGAATGACACCAGAAACAAAAAACATCACACTGCTCAAATAATAATAATACTGCACAGTGTCTAATAATAGTGCCATACAGTGCTGAAATATTTACATCATACAGGTTTTTTTTAAACTTTTTTATAAATATTTTATGTTGCTTATACAGTGTCAGAAGATTCTACTGCTCTATACAGATATTGTAATCAGTCCTGGTCCCATTTAGGGTATGTTCACACGCAGTAGCAAGATACGCCTGAAATTACGGAGCTGTTTTCGCCTGAAAACAGTTCCTGATTTTCAGAAGTTTTTTTAACAACTCGCGTTTTTCACTGCGTATTTTACGGACGTTATTGTCAATGAAAAACGGCTGCAAAAACGTCCCAAGAAGTGACATTCACTTCTTTGACGCGGGCGTCTTTTTACGCGCCGTCTTTTAACAGCGACACGTAATATTACACCTCGTGGGAACAGAACACCGTAAAACCCATTGCAAGCAAAGGGCAGATGTTTGTAGGCGTAATGGAGCCGTTTTTTCAGGCGTAATTCGAGGCTTAAAACGCCCGAATTACATCTGAAAACACTGCGTGTGAACATACCCTTAGGGTTCACAATCTAATTTTCTTTATATCAAACACCACAAAGGCCATTTTTAAGAAAAGCCAATTAATATATTAGTATGTTTTTTCAGCGTGAGAAAAAAAACTCATGACCTGGCCCTGGTTATTATTATTTAGTTCTGTTACTTAAATAGCGCCAACATATTCCGCAGCGCTGTACAGAACTTGTTTTCACTTATTGTCCCCATTGGGGCTCACAATCTAAATTTTATATCTGTATGTTTTTGAAGTGTTGGAGGAGACCAGAGTACCCAGAGGAACGCCACACAAACATGAGCAGAACCTTAAAGCCCCATGCAGTTGTCGCCCTTGGTTGGATTGAACTTACGTATGCCCCAAGTGATGCAACAGTGCTAACCGTTGAGCCACCAACCAACAAACAATAGCACCATATTGTGCCCACACAATAGTGTCTAGGCAGTTGTGCCATGCTGTGCTCAAACAATACTATTATAAAGTACCCAGAATAATACCACCATACAGTGCCAATAAAAGTGCAATAGAATACCCCAAAAATACTGCTCCCATAATCATTTATTCCTGGCGTTTTCTTAGACACTTATGTTGGGGTGCCAACTGTGGTATTATTGGCTTTCTATAGAGATATTATTCAGGCACTATTTGGGCACTGTTTAGTTTATGGTGATATTATATAAGCACAATATGGCAGTATTATATGAACACTGTATGGATAGTTTTTTTTTTATCTGACCCTGTATGGTGGGGTTAAGAATACATAATATTTGGGAGCTTTCCAATTGTCTTTAATAGCATTGATTTCCAAATATTCTATGTGTATAATTGCTGGTTAAGTAACACTATGTAAATCTAAGTAAAGTTTAACAAATTTTTTAGGCCATACCTATGGAAATCCAGGCAGTTCCATGGGTTTTCCAAATATTGTCTCACTGGAGATTTATCTGTCCCATGCTGAAATAAGCAAAGCAGACTTTTCCTTTCAAATTCTAAGATTGCTTCCTCCTCTATGTGTAGGAGTCACGCACACTTTAATATTAAATCTTCTTGAGATACCTTCTTTTTTTTTTTTTTTAAAGAAAAACATTCCTGAATCATAAGCAGCAAATGATTCATGCGACTGGGAGAAAAATATCATTTTTTTTCCTTGCGTCTTGTACAATTTATTTTTTATGTGAAAGAAATGTGCAGACACTGTGCATTTCATGTTTAAGAAATGAAAGCGAGATGATTAGCAAGTCAGAGATCAGACTCTCACAGCTGGGACAACATGGTATCAGGCACATAGACCTCCAGACGATAGTATTACATTCAGATATTACAGGATGAAACATAAACAGACTTAAGTAATCTTAGCAGATGAAACGGATTCACATTCCTGATTGAAAAAAAAAATAAAGTATATATAACAGTAATCTCCTATATAATATTTGGATAAGCATTAACATAAGCAAGGTCAACTCAGAGAAGTACACAAAAATGACAAATATGTTATGTTCCTAGGAGAGGAAATAATCAAAAGTCTGATGACTAAACTTCAAAAAGTATTACGGAAAAATACTTTTCATAGTCTCCTGAAAATATTGAATTTATTCACCTTTAGAAATGTAGAAGCCATTTATTCAAATGCAAAAATTCAGGTCTCTGTGCACGATACAGCTGCTCTATATACAGGATACAAAGCAGCTCTATCTCAAAAAGTACAAATATGTTTTAATAAAAAGTAATTCGAAAGTTGCACAAAACGCACCGATAAAGATATATGTATATATATATATATATATATATATATATATATATATATATATATACATATATATATATATACATGAAAAAAGTTTTCAAAGGTGTTGTAAAGGATCTGCCAGGCACAGCTTCGGGGTTAACTCCCTTAATTAATCAGTCAGCACCTGAATCTACATCCCTGAGACTGACTCCAGCTTCCACCACTCAGGCTGGCAGGCTTAGGAGTGGGAGAGCCTATCGCAGCCTTACTGAGTGCAGGGACCGCCGCCCAGTTGTACCCCGTCGCCTAGGGCGGGTCGTTGCAAGTAGGCAGGGACAGAGTGGCGGGTAGATTAGGGCTCACTTGTCCGTTTCCCTACCCCCCGGTCATTACATAATAACAAGCCCATACCTAGTCTACCCTGGTCCCTGACACCACTATGGACCCCCGTGAGACCCTGGCTCAGCAAATGCAGGGTCTCTCCCTACAGGTCCAGGCCCTGGCTCAGAGGGTCAACCAGCCTGATGCTACCTTGGTAGTTCCCCTCACCGCACCTCTTGAACCCCACCTCAAGTTGCCCGACCGGTTCTCAGGGGACCGGAGGGCTTTTCTCTCCTTTCGGGAGAGTTGTAGGCTTTACTTTCGTTTAAAGCCTCATTCCTCAGGTTCTGAGAGCCAGCGGGTGGGTATAATTATGTCCCGGCTCCAGGAAGGGCCCCAAGAGTGGGCCTTCTCCTTGGCTCCTGACGCCCCTGAACTTTCCTCCGTTGATTGTTTCTTTTCTGCTCTCGGACTTATTTATGACGAGACTGACAGGACTGCCTTTGCCGAGAGTCAGCTGGTGACCTTACGTCAGGGTAAGAGACCTGTTGAGGAGTATTGCTCTAACTTTAGGAAGTGGTGCGTAGCTTCTCGGTGGAATGACCCTGCCTTAAGGTGCCAGTTTAGGTTGGGTCTGTCGAATGCCCTGAAAGACCTGCTAGTTAGCTATCCCTCTTCTGACTCCCTAGACCAGGCTATGGCTTTAGCGGTACGACTTGACCGACGTCTCAGGGAACGACAACATGAACGTTTATGTGTTTTCTCCTCCGACTCCCCCATGATGCCTCCCGAAGTTCCGTTGCTTCGTTCCTCCCCGAAAGACACAGAGATACCTATGCAACTCGGGGCCTCCGTGTCCCCCCAACAACGTAGAGAATTCCGCAGGAAGAATGGTCTCTGCTTCTACTGTGGGGATGACAAGCATCAAGTGAACAACTGTCCAAAGCGTAAGATTGCAGCCAGAGAACTTCCGCGTCTAAGTGATCATCGGGGAGGTCACTTGGGCGCACAGGTATTTCCCGTAAATATGAAACGTACTAAGATCTTGCTTCCCTTTCAGGTCTCTTTTGGTGGTAGGTCTGCTACCGGCAGTGCCTTCGTGGATTCAGGGTCCTCTACTAATATCATGTCTGTGGAATTTGCTATGTCCCTTGCTATGCCTCTGATTGATTTGCCTAAACCTGTCCCGGTAGTGGGTATCGACTCCACTCCTCTTGCTAATGGTTATTTTACACAGCATACCCCTGTTTTTGAACTCCTTGTTGGCTCCATGCATTTGGAGCAATGCTCTGTACTGTTGATGCAGGGATTATCGTACGATTTGGTTCTAGGTCTTCCCTGGTTGCAGTTGCATAATCCCACATTTGACTGGAATACTGGGGAGCTAACCAAATGGGGTAATGAATGTTGTACGTCATGTTTTTCTGTTAATTCTATTTCTCCCCCTAAGGAGGCGAATACGCTACCCGAGTTTGTTCAGGACTTCGCTGATGTTTTCTCTAGGGAGGCCTCCGAAGTGTTACCTCCTCATAGAGAATACGATTGCGCTATCGAATTGGTACCAGGAGCTAAGCTTCCTAAGGATAGGATATTTAATCTTTCTTGTCCCGAACGTGAAGCTATGAGAGTGTATATCCAGGAATCCCTGGCCAAGGGTTACATTCGTCCCTCTTCTTCTCCAGTAGGTGCTGGCTTCTTCTTCGTGGGGAAGAAGGATGGTGGTCTTAGGCCATGCATTGACTACCGTAGCCTGAATAAGGTCACGGTAAGGAACCAGTATCCCCTTCCTTTGATTCCTGATCTCTTTAATCAGGTTCAGGGGGCCCAATGGTTTTCTAAATTGGATCTACGGGGGGCGTATAACCTTATTCGCATCAAAGAGGGGGATGAGTGGAAGACTGCGTTTAACACGCCCGAAGGCCATTTCGAATACCTCGTCATGCCCTTTGGGTTGTGTAATGCCCCTGCGGTCTTCCAGAATTTCATAAATGAGATTTTGAGAAATTACCTGGGGATATTTCTTGTAGTGTACCTTGATGACATACTGGTGTTTTCCAAGGACTGGTCCTCCCACATTGAGCACGTCAGGAAGGTGCTCCAGGTCCTTCGGGAAAACAAACTGTTTGCCAAAACTGAAAAATGTGTGTTTGGGGTACAGGAGATACCATTTTTGGGTCAAATCCTCACTCCTCATGAATTCCGCATGGACCCCGCCAAGGTTCAGGCTGTGGCGGAATGGGTCCAACCTGCCTCCCTGAAGGCGTTACAGTGTTTTTTGGGGTTCGCTAATTATTACAGGAGATTTATTGCTAACTTCTCGGTCATCGCTAAGCCTCTTACGGACCTCACTCGCAAAGGTGCTGATCTCCTCCACTGGCCTCCTGAGGCTGTCCAGGCTTTTGAGGTCCTTAAGAAGTGCTTTATCTCGGCCCCGGTGCTGGTTCAGCCCAACCAAATGGAGCCATTTATCGTGGAAGTTGACGCATCTGAGGTGGGAGTGGGGGCTGTCTTGTCCCAGGGTACCAGGTCCCTCACCCATCTCCGCCCCTGTGCCTACTTCTCCAGGAAGTTTTCGCCAACTGAGAGTAACTATGATATTGGCAACCGCAAACTATTAGCCATTAAATGGGCATTTGAAGAGTGGCGCCACTTCCTGGAGGGGGCTAGACACCAGGTAACGGTCCTTACCGACCACAAGAATCTGGTTTTCCTAGAATCTGCCCGGAGGCTAAACCCGAGACAAGCTCGATGGGCGTTATTTTTTACCAGATTTTTTGGTTACCTATAGGGCTGGGTCTAAAAATATTAAGGCTGATGCCCTGTCGCGTAGCTTCATGGCCAGCCCTCCTTCGGAGGAAGATCCTGCTTGTATTTTGCCTCCAGGTATAATCATTTCCTCGATCGATTCTGATTTAGTCTCTGAAATTGCTGCTGATCAAGGTTCAGCTCCCGGGAACCTTCCTGAGAACAAGCTGTTTGTTCCCCTGCAATTCCGGCTAAGGGTACTTAGGGAAAATCATGACTCCGCACTATCTGGTCATCCAGGCATCCTGGGTACCAAACACCTCATTACCAGAAATTATTGGTGGCCTGGGTTGCCTAAAGACGTTAAGGCCTACGTCGCCGCTTGTGAGGTTTGTGCTAGGTCCAAGACTCCCAGGTCCCGACCAGCGGGCTTACTGCGTTCGTTGCCCATTCCCCAGAGACCTTGGACACATATCTCCATGGATTTTATCACCGATTTGCCTCCATCCCAAGGCAAGTCGGTGGTGTGGGTGGTGGTAGACCGCTTCAGTAAGATGTGCCACTTTGTGCCCCTCAAACTACCCAACGCCAAGACGTTGGCTACCTTGTTTGTCAAACACATCCTGCGTCTCCATGGGGTCCCTGTCAATATTGTTTCGGACAGAGGGGTACAATTTGTTTCATTGTTTTGGAGAGCCTTCTGTATGAAGTTGGGGATTGATCTGTCCTTCTCCTCTGCCTTCCATCCTGAAACCAATGGTCAAACGGAGAGGACTAATCAATCTCTAGAACAATACTTAAGGTGTTATGTCTCTGACTGTCAATATGATTGGGTCTCATTCATTCCCCTTGCCGAATTTTCCCTTAATAACCGGGTCAGTAACTCGTCAGGGGTCTCTCCCTTTTTCTGTAATTTTGGGTTTAATCCACGGTTCTCCTCCGTTTCACCTGGTAGTTCCAACAATCCCGAGGTAGAGGTCGTTCATCGGGAGCTGTGCACAGTCTGGGCCCAGGTTCAGAAGAACCTAGAGGCGTCCCAGAGCGTACAAAAAACTCAGGCTGATAGAAAACGTTCTGCTAACCCCGTTTATGGTCGGGGATCTGGTGTGGTTGTCGTCTAGGAACTTGCGTCTCAAGGTTCCGTCCAAGAAGTTTGCTCCCCGGTTTATTGGGCCGTATAAGGTCATTGAGGTCCTCAATCCTGTCTCCTTCCGGCTGGAGTTACCCCCGTCTTTTCGTATACACGACGTGTTTCATGCCTCCCTCCTTAAACGCTGCTCCCCGTCCTTGGCTCCCTCGAGGAGACCTCCTGTTCCCGTCCTCACCCCTGAGGGGGTGGAATTCGAGGTGGCCAGGATTGTGGACAGCAAGATGGTCCAAGGCTCCCTCCAGTACCTGGTCCATTGGAGAGGTTACGGACCCGAGGAGAGGACTTGGGTACCCGCCCGGGATGTTCACGCTGGGGTATTGGTCAGGAGGTTCCACCTGCGTTTCCCCAGTAAGCCAGGTCCACTTAGAAAGGGTCCGGTGGCCCCTCATAAAAGGGGGGGTACTGTAAAGGATCTGCCAGGCACAGCTTCGGGGTTAACTCCCTTAATTAATCAGTCAGCACCTGAATCTACATCCCTGAGAGTGACTCCAGCTTCCACCACTCTGGTTGCTCACGGAGTTGCCGTGGGCAACTGCCCCTTTCCCTTGCTTGTATTCCCTTGTATGTTTGTCGTGCACTTACTGAGTGCAGGGACCGCCGCCCACTTGTACCCCGTCGCCTAGGGCGGGTCGTTGCAAGTAGGCAGGGACAGAGTGGCGGGTAGATTAGGGCTCACTTGTCCGTTTCCCTACCCCCCGGTCATTACAGATGTACATAGCCTTTAAGGTCTATTCGTCTGCGTCATCATTTAACCCATGCTCTTCCACAACATGTAAAACTGTATAATACTACTGAACTAGGTTTTTACAATGAAGTGAGCCCTAAAGTCATGATTTTTTTTTCTGTGTATTAATCATTAGCATGTTCAGTTGAGGCGGGCTGAGGTTGCCAGACTGAAAGCCACTCTTTGTTAGTAGCTCACCTCTCTTTCTAATAGAGGGAGACCCCCCTCTATGATGTCCAAAAGCCTAGATCTTCGGCCCTGTTCACACAGAGATTTTGACACTTTTTTTTTTGCTGCGGAAACCGTGGCAAAAACTGCGGCTAAAAACTGCCAAAATTGCCTCCCATTGTTGTTAATAGGAGATGGAGGCATTTTTTTCCCGCGAGCAAAGAAAACGCTCACGAGGCGTTTTCAAAAGCCTCATTGAAATCAATGGGAGACGGAAAGCAGGGCCGATGCGTTTAATGTCAAAAAACGCTCTCGGTTTTCTCCTTTGCCTGTTAAAGAAATAGGAAAAAAAGTGTAAAAAAAACACGTCAAAGACGCGTCACAGATCATGGCAAAAAATGCCTGTGGTACAAAACCACTTAAAAAAAAACGGAGCTGATTTTTTCCAGGCAGAATTTTCTGCTTGCAAAAAACACCGTTAGGCTATGTTCACACGGAGTATTTTGGGGGAGGAATATCTGCCTCAAAGCTCCAAACGGAATTTTGAGGCAGATATTCCTCCCCCAAAATACTCCGTGTGAATAGCAATGATCGCGCCGTTTTTCGCCCGCGGCCATTGAGCGCCGCGGGCAGAAAACACGCTTTCTCCTGCCTCCCATTGAAGTCAATGGGAGGTCGGAGGCGGAAGCGCCCGAAGATAGGGCATGTCGCTTCTTTTTCCCGCGAGGCAGTTTTACTGCTCGCGGGAAAAAGACGCCGACGCCTCCCATTGAAATCAATGGGAGGCGTTCTCGGGCCGTTTCTGCCGAGTTTTGCGACGCGGTTTCCGCGTCAAAAAACTCGGCAAAAGACCCCGTGTGAACATAGGCAACTCCTTTCTGCACATGATATATATTTTTTGTCTATTGTTGTTGTTTATTTTTTACAATATTCTATAACTTTGTTTCTTTTTGGCCAAGCAAGTTTAGTTTTTTTTTAGACTGTACAAATATGCACAAAACATAAGGGGCATTTCATTTTTTTTTTGGAGGAAAAACAGACCCCCCCAGGGTTTTGATGTCTTAAACTGAATTTAAAAGACTTCGCCAAAGTTTTTTGTTTTTACTTTTTTTTCTGTGTGCTGTAGCTTAAGGTGTCTTGTCACATCTTCCTGTAGAAAGCAAAGAGGCATCTCTTACATTTCCTTTAAATTACATAAACTGTGCAGTAATTCTTAAGGCTCACAATTCCCAGTTAAGAACATGCTTTTAAAAACAATGTGGCAGAAATGAAGATAGTTCCATCATAATATTTCACAGTTCCTTTTGACAAAAGCCAAACAAGACTCATGAATACACATTTTCCATAACCAGATACATAATGCATTATTCAATACTGCCAGTGCTGAGAATTGTTTGTACTGACTAAAGTGCCAATGAAACTGTAAATTACACAAACAAAGAAAATCCTACGAGTAATAGCTTTCTCTGAGATTTCAGAAAAGTTGAGCAATGTGTCTGCGTAGGTAGGGAATACATACTGTAATTATTATGGTTTGCTCAGACTTTTTGTCACTGACAGCAAATTGATTTTAAAGCCGACTCCAAAGGTCCGTTGAGTGATTAATATGGACTTAGGAACCGAGTAGCTTTTGGTTGTCTATTGTACATAATTTTTAGGTTGCTTTAAAAAAAGGGGATAAACAACTAAATATTAACAAAGCCTCTATAGAATCATACATGCAACTAATGAGCAAGTTCACTTTAAATGTTGCCCGTAGGAAAAAAACAACTTTTTGAAAAGTGCCTCTTAAAATTCAGAGTTGGAATCTAATTGGTTGCTATTACCCCACTTTTTCTTTGCACCAGTTTTAATAAATCTTCCCATTGTCTCATGCATTGACCTAAAAATAGAAAAGTTGTGAAGAGGCAAAATCCAAAAATTCTTCCGAGTCCTTAAAGGGTTTCCCCAGCTTTATGGCATATAAATATCTCAGTGATGCAGGTCCTAGCTCTGGGACCCGCATCTATATAGAAAAGGGAGGTCAACCGTTCCCCTCTTCGCCTGTTGCTGTGGCAGCAAGCTGCCGATTTCAGGTAGGGTCTAGTGGAGAGGGGGCCGGCATGCGGCTCTCTCAATTCTCTTGTATGGGAGTTACGGAAAAAGCTAAGCAGCGCTTGGATATGCCATAAATGTCTGAGTTGGGAATACCGCTTTAAGGTGTTATTTGTACAGTCTCTGTGTGGAATGAGTTAGGGTTATATAAATAGATAGATAAATATATAGCCACCATGCTGCCTAAAAATATACATATATAGGCAGCATGGTGGCCCAGTGGTCAGCACTGTTGCCTTGTGACACTGGGATACTGGATTTAAACCTGACCAAGCACAATATCTGCGTTGGATTTATGTTTTCGTGGGTGCCCAAAAAACATAGGCTTTCTATGAAATTTACCCTAATGTGAATGGCTGGGATAGAGATAATAGACTGTAAGCCCCATTAAGGACAGGGACTCATGTGCATTTCAACAATTGCTGTACAGAGCTGGGGCATATGTCAGCATTATATAAGCAACAGAAATATTAATAAATATATAGCATTGCCAACACCTTCACTTAACTTTTCTAATTGCCTCTGCAGGACTAAAAACTTTAGTGCTGCTCCATAATTGCTACATAAAGTAATTATTATTATTATTATTATAATTTTCATTATTATTAGTAGTAGTAGTAGTAGTATTAGTATTGTTATTTTTTTATATTATTTTTATTATTATTTATTGATTTTATTTAGGTATTTTGTATTTTTATTGTAATTTTTCAAAAAAGAAAAAAAGGATACAAACAATATTTTTTAACACTATTGTTCAAATCATAACACCAATGGTTGGCGCCAAATCTGTGCTAACTGCCGGGTATCAGATTGGAGTCTGATCTATTTCACTTTCACACCCAGCCCTCCATTGATATTCACATCGCCTCTGTGGAGCAATAAAGGACCTACATAACAGAGACCCCCTGATTCCTCACTCAGCTGAGTAATATGTAGAGGTAATCACCTGGAAATTTGGTTTATTTATTTATTTTTGTCCCAATTGCTCTATAAAAGCCTTCCAGCAGTCTATTGATCTATGAAGACATTAAACATCCTGCACAAAGATTTACTATTAATCTTTTGTGAGTGGATGGGGTTGTCCCTGTATATAAACATTAGCAGACATAGGAGCAAGATGATTAATTTACAAGCAGACGGAGCTATTCCGTGCTCTTCATCATAGACATCTGCAATGGCTCTTGAACTCGGCAACCTTGGGAGGGGGTTCCCAGTTATACGATAATGTTTTAACTCATTTTCTGAGTTCTCTTATAAAACCTGGTGATCCATTCATCATACACCAATGCATTATCACCCAGTAACATTTCAATCCAAACTGTTCCCCCTTTTGTTGGGCAACCAAGTCTCCCATTCTCCCAAGCACTCGCCTAATCTCCTCACTAACAGTTATATGCAACCACATAATCAGTTCAATTATTGCTTAGGGATTGTCCAGCATTATAAAAAAACAGGTCCGATTTTTTCCAAAAACAGTGTCACAGCTGTCCACAGATTGTGTATGATATTGTAGCTCAGTGCCATTCACTTCAATGGAATGTAATATCAGAAACAACCCATGGACAGGTGAGGCGCTATTTCTGGAAGAAAGTTGCTATGGTTTGCTAAACCTGTTCAACCCGTAAGTCCCATGACTGGACAGCTGTTGTGTGCACCACCCTTAAGAAAATACATATATGACTCCATGGGCACTTTCAGGGCGTGCCGGTAGGCATTGGTGACTAACGTTACTGTGAAAGTAATTAAAATAATTTAAAATTAATTAATTTTGTGCAGCGGCCATCTTGCCTCGCGTTTCCGTTTTGGTTCTTTTGTAATGAACAAGAAAGTCATCATTCCTTTAAGACAGGTTTTCATGTTTCTAAGTTGAGCTATATTTGACCTTGATTCCCATATGAGGCTTGGAAGGAAGGAACAGGGAGTGAGATAGGAGAGGGAGACACATTCACATATGCATGTGAGTATGCCTCCCCGATCTTACAAGAATATTCTTGCCAAGAAAGATAGGCCACCTGCAAACCTTGATGTGTGAAGAATTATAATGATGCATTGAAATATTCTCATTGGCTGAATTAGAGTTATTATCATATTGTAAATGATTTGTTGAAATCAAGACTACACCTTTTCTGAAATCATATTATTGTACTTGTTTTGATCAATAAAATTTAGAGGAGTATTTTAAGCATACCAGCAGCATCTGTGTGTTATTCCTCCTCTCTGATATATCAATAAAACATGATTAGAAACTGGATAAATCACTGGAGGGTGGTTATCGGTTGCCCGTTACAAATTTCAGTCTAATATATTTTGGCCCATGATTGCGTCAACAGTTTGGTGCCGAAACCTGGGAGATTTCTCGTTAGATAACTGTTGCTGGAGGCCTGACGGCATTTGCATCAGTGAATATCAAAAACCGGCCAGTACGTAAGAAGCTTATTCATACAAACATTTTTCACTCATTAACTGCAGAGGCTGGAATTAGCTCTCATGATGTCACATCTCCTGAACGCAGTAATTTATCCAGCAGTATGAGGTATGTTGAAAGCTTTTTGTTTGATGAATGATTGCAGATACGTACGTTATCTTGAGTTGTTGTACAGATGTGTGAATATTGAGGTTCATGGTATGAGAGAATTTTTGCCGGCATTGAGCATTGAAACTGTTAAGATTATGAGAACAGAAGCTGTGAGGAGTGAGTGTGTGACCCCCTCCTGTGGAATGTCATGACATAGTTAGTGAGGAAAAAAAAGAGAAACTTGTGTAGAAGTAGGATGTATCCATTGCGTCCAGCTGTCTGTGTGTAAGATGAGAACGCTGAATGCTGTGTAGTTAACTTGCAATGAACTGAGCTGTTTGGATTTGTGTACTGTTATAGGTCTGTTGGAAATTTAATTTATTATTTGGCTGTTGTGTAGAAACTGTTAAGGATCAAAGGAAATGTTATCCTGTTGCCTGTTGGTTCTGAAAGAGCTGAGAGTCGGGACGCCCGACTTGGCGAGAGTCACAGACTACTGACTCAGTGGTCCTACGTGTGTCCGTAGGTGACACAATCTGTTTATAGGTGACAGAAAGGTACTACAAACTGCCCATAGGTGGCAGAGTCTGTCCGTAGGTGACAGAAACCTTGATTGTATAGTCGTAGGTAATATCCTGTAGTACTTTTAGTACCACAAGGACTTTTGCGGTTTAGTCCTGATAATAAGGAACTCAGAGGGCAGAGTGGGAGCCCATTCGCTGCTATCTTTGACCTTGGTTCCCATACGAGGCTTGGTAGGAAGGAACAGGGAGTGAGATAGAAGGAGGGAGACACATTCAAATATGCATGTGAGTATGTCTCCCTCATCTTACAAGAATATTCTTGCCAAGAAAGATAGGGCACCTGCAAACCATGAGGTGTGAAGAATTATAATAATGCATTGAAATATTCTCATTGGCTGAATCAGAGTTATTATCATTTTGTAAATTTTTGGTTGAAATAAGCCTACATCTTTTCTGAAATCATATTATTGTACTTGTTTTGATTAATACAATTTAGAGGAGTATTTTGAGAATACCAGCAGCATCTGTATGTTATTCCTCCTCTCCGATATATAGATAAAACATGATAGGAAACTGGATAAATCACTGGAGGCCGGGTATCGGTTGACATATCCATTACAAATTTCAGTCTAAAATATTTTGCCACATGATTGCATCAACAGTTACCAGGCTGTGCTCACCCACATAGTCTCTTAGACTACCCCTTGCTTAATATTGCCAATGCAAGGAAGAAAAATTAATTGCAGCATCCTTTGCCATGTCTAACATAAGAATAACACTTTTAACAAACCTCCCACGATGGCTTGTCAATAAATAAATAAATAAATAAATAAATAAATAAAAGTTTCTGATAGCATATTGTATATCTTAATGGGATGCATAAAATACACACATACATATAGAGTGCTGTCACCTTTTTGGATAATATATATATATATATATATATATATATAACCAGTATATATATATATATATATATATATATATATATACACATGTATATATATATATACATGTATATATATATATATATATATATATATATATATATTACCCAAAAAGGTGACAGCACTCTGTGAACATCAATGTCACCTAAACACTGTGAATAGATAAATAAACATGCATTGCTGTTGAATCTACTTACAATAGGGAGGTTGTGAGCGCACATTTAGATCAAATTGTGTGATCCCACCTGCCACAACAAGGCGACCTCTATGAGGTGGGTCCCTACGCTGCTCATACCCCCGGTACTGGGACAAAGCCTACATATATCTGGGGATGGTAGAAATCAGCATTAAACTAATTATCCAGGGCAGAATGGAAGGAGTGCAAAAATTGAGGCAATCACCAACTCCACATATATGCAATACATAAAAGACAACAAAATTTATCAGCACATTCCAATAAAATGAAACAAACTGTATATACAGGTGCAATGAAGCCTAAGACTGCAAAAAATACAATATCCAAAAATGGAGACAGCACACTGCGAACACTAATGCTACCTAAACACTATGAATAAAAAAAAAATATGCATTGCTGCTGAATCTACTTACAATTTTGAGGTTCTTAGCGCACATTTTGATCAAATTTATGTATATATATATATATATATAAATACATATATATATATATATATATATATATATATATATATATATATATATATGTATATATATACAGGGTGGGCCATTTATATGGATACACCTAAATAAAATGGGAATGGTTTGTGATATTAATTTCCTGTTTGTGGCACATTAGTATATGGGAGGGGGGAAACTTTTCAAGCTGGGTGTTGACCATGGCGGGCATTTTGAAGTTGGCCATTTTGTATCCAACTTTAGTTTTTTCAATGGGAAGAGGGTCATGTGACACATCAAACTTATCGAGAATTTTATTTATTTAGGTGTATCCATATAAATGGCCCACCCTGTATATATATATATATATATATATATATATATATATATATATATATATATATATATATATATATATATATATATATATATATATATATATATATATATATATATAAACCCTGGTTCCATTCTGCTATCCAAAAGAAGCACAGTCTTGAGATTTGTTTAGATTGGACCTATGGAAAGAAAAAAACACAAAATTAGATTTTGAGCATCCATTAGAACAGGGGTGATATGTCTTCTCTGTATAGTTCTGTAATGTGTCAGCACTGTAAAAGTTTAATTATATTATTACATCTCTTCACAAATTGTTCATGGTCTGTGTCTCATGTGTATAATACTTTTGCAATTCATTACTTCATCTTTTTAGGTCCAAAAATCAGTGATATATAGGTATACGTTTAAATTTATTGAAATACACTTGTTCTACCTGTATAAACGTTTAAAATAATTCTTTAATGATAATTTATTAAAATGTAGTAGGGCACAGAGTGCCAAAAGATCCAAATACAGGCGTTGGCAGCCAGATCAAGAATGCACAGTAAGAGGAATGTGAAGTAGACAAACAACATGCACTGATTAAACAGTGCCTGACAAGTCTGATGTATTTTTCAACACCTCTTAAGATGTGCTGGCAAATATTGGTACGATCTGATTGCCACAGATAACAGGCACACTTCCCTACGCGTTTCTGCACCACATTAGGGGAGCGTCCTCAGGGGTATGAATTGCCTGATATTACTCGTATTGATTCACGAGATGCCGGTCAGCTGATATTCAGCTGTTCAAGTCATTTAACGGCGCATACGAGACACTGATGTCGGTCTAGCGCGCGCCGGGGAAACAAGGAAGCTTTAAAGCCCTGGCCCCACCTCCCAGGCATTGCGTAGCAAAGTGCCGATCCAATGGGAGAGTAAGACGTCGACCAGCGACGCCCACCCACAAGTCGGCTCCCTAGTAACCACGCAGCCAATGGAACAGATGCAAAAAGCATCTATGGTAACAGGGGGGAGCTACAGGCGGCCGAGCATACAATGCCGATGGCACAAATGAAAACAAACGCCATATGAATGACAGGGCGATCGGGGAAGCAAATAAGCAACCAAGCCACAGTACAAGAATGTAGCGAAGATGGCCGTCGCACATAAAGAGCAATCATTTGGTGAAGGAAACTGACAACTGAAGCACTAGACCATGCACGAAGAATAATACAAAGTGTCAATAATTGACAGGAGTACTTCATCTTTTTATCTGCAGTCACGCACCAAACTGCCAGTTAGGAGGAGAAGTTAGCTACTTCCTTCCTCTCCAATATCACCACATACACTTTCCAGCATTACTTGTTCTTAAACTTTTATTGTATATGTTAGATATGGAGGTGAATGCTCTGATCTGCCTGACACATGCCTGAAGGATTCCCTGGGTGACGAAAAAAAAAAAGCAGCCCATAGGGCATAATATGGCTGACAATTGTAGATCTACTTTCTATATCCAACATTGCTTATAAATAGAACAATGCTACATAATAAGTTGATTAACTTTATAAGTACATGACATTATTTCTCTTGTACTGATCCCCATTTACAGCCTGTAATATACTCCAGAGCTGCAGTTTCAATTCTGCCGGCTTCAGAGCTGAAATCCCTTAGCACTCCTATCTGGCTCAAGGTCGGCACAAAGTTTTTATGGTGATGTGCATTCTGGGAAGTGTATTCTTTAGACTAGGCACGGCAAAGTAATTTGATGTAGGAAACACTAATTGTTCCACCGAATTATAGGAACTCAAGTTGTTGACTGTTTCCAATGACAAGCAGCAGAATTGTCAATGCAGCTCTAGAGTATAAGCAGGCTGTAGATAAGTAATGTATTTACAAAGTTACTCAACTTTTCACATAGTAAATGATTTTATACTATACTGTAAAACAGTGTTAAAAGATGAACATATGTTTTAAGGAATAGAAAGTCTTAGAGGTAAGTAATATAAAAAAACAAAAACAAATCATGACTATTGGATTATACTGCATTTTATTAATCTGCATGCACAGTTAATAACATTGATGTATAGGTGCAGTACAGTTCTGTTCCTCTAGGACCATGCAGTTTCCAGGCTATTTTTCTCCCTGGGCATTGATCAAGTACTTGTCTTTGTCCTGAACCCGGAGGAAGCTGAACAAAGAGAATCCACAGTAATCAGATACAGCTACAAAAGGTATTTCTGCACTTGCAGATTGACTTGTAAATAAGTTATGTGACGTACAGGATGCTGCCTTCTATTCAATTTGATGCAAAATTATGCACAAAGATTCACAGGACCGCATATGAAATATACATTAGATGAATGTAGCCAAATTAATTAGTAAACACAATGTATTTCCGTACCAAATGTGTTCAGCGCTAAGTCTGTGTATTCTCGGATGTGAAGGAAAAGTGGTAGAAGTGTCATAGTAGTGAGGGATCCAGTAAGGTGCTATCCGATGCTGCATACTGAAGAATGTACAGTAAGTACAATATAAATTACCTGTAAATATAAATCTTTAAAGTGAATGTTCATCTTTAAAAAAAAACAGTTTGTTTTTTAATCTAAATAGGTCACAAATTCTTTACTGATTAATATCTTTATATCAGTTGGAGCTTAGTTTTCCTGCTACAGAGCGACAAATCCCCTGCATAGACATGATAAAATTATGTCTTCCTGCAGCAACCACTAGAGGGAGCTTTAGAGCATTAGATCATACTGTACCATGAATCTCCTAAGCTCCCCCTAGTGGCAGCATGTTGTACAGCTTTTGAATCCCTGACAATTAGCTGTTGTAGACAGGCCACTGCAGGGAAAATCTAGTATTGTATACTGGTCTTCCAAATGTATGGCTGACCGTGTAATATATGGATGGGCTAGGTCTGCCATTGTGTGAATTGCTCTCTCCTCTGTCTCATAAAGAGGGTCCTGAGTAGGAGTCACCCCTCTATGACGTCCACATGCCCATTTCAATTATTTATGGACTGGAGAGCTAAAAATGGGCAAGTGATTGTGATATTTTTTAATTTATTTTTTTGCAAATCTGTGATAGAGTAGAGGAACGTAATTTCAAAGAAGCTGAAGGATGTTAGACTCTCGGGAAATGTGAGCGAGCTTTACTTCAGAGAGCAGCTAATAGATTCATTGAATAGTCTCTAACATTCTAAATAATGATATTACAAATATAACGTTGACACACATAGCTCAAATTCCCTTTACTTGGAGTAAAACTGTTTCAAATAGATCCTTTTTTGTGAAGAAGAAAACGTAAAACGTCTCATGTTAAAATAAATTATCTGACGTAATCAATAAACTAGGTGAATGTAATGTTTTTATCAGGGTGGATACATATAGCAGTGGGACCCATGCAAGGACCGTAACAAGGAAAGACTAACCCCTTACCAAACTTTTGACTGGGCCCCCCTCCCCACAACCATTGCCATCCCACCCCACAACCCTCACCCTCCCGAGAATAAACATTTATCAGTTCTGTGTGCAATGTAAAAATACAGCTAAGCCGCTAAGTTGTAGATCATCTCCCCCTCCCCTATTTTATGAGATTCCATTTTTATGATCCCACACCCCCCTGTAGATAGTGCCACAAACAACCCCCCTGTAGATAGCGTCGCACAAAGCCACCTTGTAGAAAGTGCCACACACAGCCCCCTTGTACATAGTGCCACACACACCCCCTTGTAGATATTGCCAAACCCCCCATAGATAGTGCCACACTCCCCCTGTAGATAGTGCCAAATACCCCCATTGTAGATAGTGCCACACACCCCTGTAGATAATGGCACACCCCTGCAGATAGTGCCACATCCCCCCTTAGTGCCACCGCCTTGTAGATTGTGCTACACACCCCTGTAGATAATGTTACACCCCCCTGTAGATAGTGCCACCTCCCCCTAGTGCCAACCCTTTGTAGATAGTGCCACACGGCCGCCCTTGTAGATTGTGCCACACCTCCCATAGATAGTGCCACACTCCCCCTGTAGATAGTGCCACATATCCCCATTGTAGATAGTGCCACACTCACCCCATTGTAGATAGTACCACACACAGCCCCCTTGTAGATAGTGCCACACACTACTGTAGATAATGCCACAACCCCCTGTAGATAGTGCCACATCCCCCTTGAAGATAGTGCCACACAGCCCCGTTTTTAGATAGTAGTGCCCCCCCAAATAAATAAAAAAACTTGTACTCACCCAGCCCTATTCCCACGATGAACGGAGTTGCTACACAGACTCCTCAGTAGCCTAGGAGATGACGAGACGTGACCCTTGCATAGGCCAGTGTGTTCAAGTGACATCATCACGCCGCCCTGCACATGGCTTTTGTCCCAGTGCCTTATAAGCTGCAGGCCTAGTGTGGCCTGTAGCCTAGTGAATGGCAGAGCAGGGAGCTAGATCCCTGCTCTGCCATAGTATTCAATTATATCTGCGTCCTAAATGTCATGTGCCGGGCCAGGAGGCACGAGTCCCCTCATGCTGCAGGCCCCATAGCAGCATGAGGCTACTATAGCAGTCATTCCAGTGGACACATGCAAAAACAGTTTATAGGCCCTCATCATACAACACCTCGCTCATCATACAACACCCCCCTAATAATTGTGAGTCATCAAGCTACACAGGTTGCACATAATTGTACATATTGTATACCTGCCCCTTTGTTCCTCTATAGATGGCTCGGATATTAGGCCAAAGCTCCTTAAAGATGATGGTAAGAGAAATGGTTCCTGATTTCTATGTTCCTATTGGAGTTCAGAGTGTTAGCGTTAGTTGCCATTAAACATTTATGTATATTAAACTGAACAATCCTATAATAGTTTTTACCCTCTTTACCCAATGATGATGCAATTCCATCATTATTTACGTTGCATCTTCGGCCAAAGACAAAGCAGGCAGTCAAGCCAATTACAATTTTAGTAGAATATTTTTTCTTTTTTCCAGTTTAGTTTTTGACATCTGTATCAAATCGCTCTGAAACTTCGCAATGGCTTCAGAGGCACATAAAGGGATAGAGGTTGGTTAGGAATCCAAAAGAGGGAGCAAAAAGGGCACCAGCAGGGCACAAGCAATATGTCTTCCATCAACAAAAAGAAGTGGCAAGAGAATACCTAAGTATTTTATTTATTCCATCAAAGAGACATTTGGCCTGCCAGTACTGATTTGTCTCCTTGCCAAGGTCTTCATGTGTCTGAAATGGAAAGCGGGCTTTATACACAACGGACCAAGCCGGCAACCCTGTCTCTTCAAATATGTTCATAGTTTGTTTTGTTTTTTCAGCAAATAAACCAGCTTATGAATAAAATAACCAGTCCCCATAAAATGGAGGAATTTTCTCACATATGTAGTAAGAATTCACTGTATAACTGATACAACAAAATTGTGCTCCCACAATATAGGAAAGTTTCAATGGATTCACTGAAGTGATATATGAGTAAAATATAATTTTATTTAGATAACTCTCTAAAAACAGGGGTACAATCACCACTGTGAAAAAAGCCCCACCGTGTGTATTAAAAACGTATTAAACAGTAACTACTGAGTCCTGATACCATTGCGAACCCTCTATGACTCAGTATGTTATGAAAGATATCAAACCGGAATCAGCACATAACCATGGGCATAACAGTAGTATAAACCTTAAGACACACTAGAGCCCGCGATAACCGCACCTGAAACTCCCAGTGCTAAAGGATACAAAAATTCAAACTGTCCCCAGTGCTACAATTCCTCATTAACCCGACCCTACGCGTTTCTTGTACTTATCATCAGGGGTCTGTGCTTGGTCACTCTGGCCAGGATGCCAGCGATATTAATTCAACAGCAGGTATTCTGCTGTACACCACGGAAGCATGCTCGCATTGATATCAGCGGCATGCTTCACTACGGGACTCTGAGTCATTATAAACAACTAACTCCTCCCCCCGTCCTCGGCAGCGTTCTGCAGATCAGCCAATCCCACTCACTCCCCCGGAATTCGTGACGCCTGTCCATGTGACTCCTGGCCATCAGCTGACAACCAGGAATCAACATCGACCGCATCAAGCCGAACGCGCAGGCGCAGTGGAGACCGCAGACGCGTCACCCATGCTGCACAAGAATACCCTAAGTTGAGGAAGGAATCCAGCGATATTTAGGTAATGGATAGATATTGCGGATCAGCTCAGGCCCGCAACTGAACAGCCACAAATAAAACACCTAGCCAAAAAAGTACATATTGTATAGATAATTGAATAATGTAATGTCTACGACACTTATCAATTTTGAAAAATCTCTTGAAAGGGACCATGTCTATTTAACCTCAACTAGACAAGATGTATTTTGCAATTGGATATGAACATATATAAAAACATAAGACCGCATGACACAATGGCCACAGGTCAGGCAGCCATGTTGAGAGTATCCTATTTAGATAAAGCAGGCATAATTGGTGTGCTCATTTAGACCATCTGGTTGTACACATGACAATCTATAAATCCACTGGGCTTCTTTACGCAGGATGAGGTTATCCCAGTCTCCCCCCCGTTTAGGAGGCCTTATAAGTTCAATAGCCTAAATTTTAAACATTCTGCTCTACCCTGGTGTTTGGCATGTACGTGACTGGATATAGAAGTGTCTCTTGAGTGAACAATGTCACCAACATGCTCTCGAATCCGGCGCCTAAACTGCCGTATCGTTTTACCCACATAGTTCAGGGGGCATGGACATGTGATCAAATAAACCACCCCTGCTGTTTTGCAGTTAACAAAATCTCGGATATCATACTCCACCTTAGTGGTAACACTTTGAAATTTGTTTCCTCTCTGAATGAAATCACAAGATTTGCAGCTGCCACATCTATGTGTACCCGGTATCTGTCTATCCAACCATGTGCCTTTAGGTGTAATGGGGTCAAAACAACTCTGCATGACCCTATCCCTAATGTTTTTGCCTCTGTGGAAAGTGACTGAGGCCATTGTGTGATCTGATCTGTCAAATCTGTATCAGCACTGAGAATGCGCCAGTACCTTTTCAAGATTTGCATAATTTCACTTTGTTTGGAGTCATAAGTGCCTATGAGTCTAATAACTCTTTCTTCCTTCCGTTGTCTAGGGACAAGAAGACTTTGCCTATCTGCATCTCTCGCTCCCTCATAGGCCTTCCTGATTACTCCCATAGGAAAACCTCTATCCTTCAGTCTACCCGTGAGCTCTTGCGCCTGTCTTTCAAAATCATCCATCGAGCTACAGTTCCGGCGTACTCGCATGAACTGGCCCTTAGGAATACCACGCTTGAGGGGATAAGGGTGGCAGCTATTACATTGAAGGAAACTGTTGGTTGCTGTTTCCTTGCGGTGTACTTTAGTGCAAATTGTACCTTCCGCTGTTTTGGTGATTTTAAGATCTAAAAAGGACAATTCCTGATTACTGATCTCGCTTGTAAACCTTAGCCCCAGAACATTGATATTGAGGGCTGCTACAAAGCTGTTGAATTCCTCCACTGTTGAATTCCAGAACAGTAACACGTCATCGATATATCTGATCCAGATCCCTATCGATGAAGTCCACTTCGCAAACCTATCCCCAAAAACAATAGTCTCCTCCCACCAGCCAAGAAATAAGTTTGCATAGGTGGGAGCAGTAGGACTCCCCATTGCAGTACCACATTGCTGGTGAAAAATCCTGTCTTCAAAAATGAACACATTTTTCTCCAGCACAAAATGTAGTAACTGTAAGACAAGCTGATTATGAGCCGTATATTGAGTACCCCTGGATCTGAGGAAATATTCAACCGCATCACAGCCGAGTACATGTGGAATAGAAGAATATAGGGCCTCTACATCTAGACTGGCCAACAGTGTGTTATGATCCAGTGTGATGCCCTCAATTTGTTTAAGGACATCCATAGTATCACGTACATATGATGTAAGACCCAATACAAACGGACGCAACACCTGATCTATATATGTGCTCACGTTCTGGGTTAAATTGTTGATGCCTGAAACAATAGGTCTGCCACGTAAGGGAGGATACCCCTTGTGGATTTTGGGCAAGCTATAAAAACATGCCATGGTGGGGAATTGTGGATATAAGAAATTAAATTCACTAGCACTGATCAAAGACCTGCCTTTAGCATCACGCAAAATGTTCAAAAGCTCCTTTTTAAACAGTGCTGTGGGATTATCTTTTAAGATGGTATAACAGTCAGGATTGAGCAAAATGTCTTCACACATTTTCTTATAGTCATCTCTGCTCATAACCACGATGTTCCCACCCTTATCCATTGAAACTTTCCTATATTGTGGGAGCACAATTTTGTTGTATCAGTTATACAGTGAATTATTAACCAGTTCAGGACCGGGCTATTTTGCGCCTTCAGGACCAGACACCGTTTAGCCATTTTTAGCACGTGTTAGTTAAATGGCTATAACGTTTTTATTTGTTGGGCTAACGACGTGATTTTTGCGATGTTTTTTTCCGTAGACAATGCAGGTTTCATTTTTTATCGTTTTTATACACACCTTTTTTGCTATTTTAGAATTTTTATTCATAAAGTTTGAAAATAATAGTAAATAAATAAGCTTTTTTACGTTTCAGCTATTTTTTTGGGGTAATAACATAGTTTTACCCTAAAATAGACCTTTTATTTGTGATCGTCATTGTCTACCGTAAATTTTAATATATTACATGTCTATATTAGGGTAATTGGGTCAGCGCTAGCGTTACAACAATGATTGGCGGGGGGAACGTTTTTTTTGGGGGGTGGGTATTTTATGTGTATTTATTATTTAATTTACTTTTGCACTTTACTTTATTATTTTTTTATTAATATGGTCTGTCCCCCAAAGGTCAAAAAAGACCTTTGGGGAACTTTATATATTTGTTTTCTTTCTTTTACACCATCTTTTCCACTGTAACTGGAGCTGCACAGCAGCCCCAGTTACAGAGGAAATCAGCCCTCTCATAGTGACGATTGTCACTAATAGGGCTGTGCTGGGTCTTGTAAGACCCAGCAGCAGCCTGCCACTAACGGCACCCGGCGATCATGTGACCTGTCACATGATCACCGGGAGGAATAGAGACAGCGCCGCCGCTGCTGTCTCTATTCCTATACACAGCGTTCATTGAACGCTGTGTAAAAAGACATCGGAGAAGACAGAAGCAATGAAAGCTGCTTCTATCCTCTCCTCAGGGTCCCCGGCAGTCACTGACAGCCGGAGACCCGACATTCAGCTGCCCGATCGCGCGGGCAGCAAGTTAAAACCCGAGCCGTAAAAAGTCTATGGCTCGGGTTTTAAGGACCCTGACCGCAGGCCGTAAATATACAGCCAGCGGTCGGGAACCAGTTAAAATTAGTGCAGCTCATTACATAATACATTATATCTGGGTATGGCAGCCTTTGCACTTTCTGATTTAAGTACAGAAGTATGGATGAGTGAAGCCAAAAGCGTTTTTTCTGAGTGTGAATTGGTGCATACAACGCAGGGTGCGTCCCTCAAATCCACCTTTAAAAACTTTACTAGATTACACAAGGATTACACAAGGAGCTGGTGGGAAATTCAGAGCCTGGAGAACTATCTTAAAAATAAGATAGTACCGAGAGGCCTGAGAGTCCCTATTGTCCCAGCCTCCAGATTAAAAACATCTAATATAAAAGAGAGGTGGGAACAGGAGATCACGGGTAGTTCACTGAGACTTATGCAAATTTTAGTTGAGGAAGAGATTATCCAGTTTGACCATATTAGTGTTGAACTAAAAAAAGAAATTGAGATAGTTAAAACTTTGGTTGACACCCCTGGCTTTGATAAAAAAGATAAAATCCTACAACAATCTCTAGAGAGGTTTACTAATAATCTAAAAGAGCGTAAGCACTTCCAATTCCAGAGAGATCTACAGGAATTTAGGGAGAAAAAAGCTTATGATTTTGTTAACCAACAACAACAGCAGCAACAACAGTCCAATAGGGGTCTAAGAGAATCTGATCCATCGACATCTGAGAGTGAAACAACTGACTCAGAAAGAGTGGGCCCTTTCTTTGGGACTGGTGGTGGTAGACAGAAATTTAGGGGAGGTGCCAGAGGTCGGAATAGAGGCCGTGCAAGAGCTTCTTCCAATAGTGGCAGTAATTTTTTATCCAACAATCCCCCCATTTCCCGCTATATGCTGAGGGGATAAAAGGATTAGTGAAGGGAAAAGGTACGGATAGGTTACAAATTATTAATCTATCTGAATATAACCTAAGTGCATCCGAGATCATGCTATTAGAGAAGGGGCTTTCATTTGTCCCCACAGTAAAGTTTGATTCATTTACTTGGATAAAGGACCTAAACCTGTTTGCCCGCAAACTCAAATGGAAAATTTTTTTCGAACATCATAACCGTAAAAAATGTATAGAAATGGGCCTAGAAGAGTCGGATTTAGAAGGCCTAGAAGCCTTGGAAGGTTTGCTTGAGGAATCAAGTAGAGCCCCAGGTCTAGGCCCCTTTAATAACCTAAAAACTAAAAGTAGGAAGCTGCCACCTTTGGAAGATTTTACTAATGTGGATCTATTTGTTGATATGGTGGGAGATGAGATTAAGGCTTTAAGTCAGGATATGAGGGGCATTGACAACAATCTATCTTGGTCTGAACGCCTAGCTCTGACTACTTTGGAGAAAAAAAGAAACATCGTTTTAAAAGCATCCGATAAGGGTGGGAACATCGTGGTTATGAGCAGAGATGACTATAAGAAAATGTGTGAAGACATTTTACTCAATCCTGACTGTTATACCATCTTAAAAGATTATCCCACAGCACTGTTTAAAAAGGAGCTTTTGAACATTTTGCGTGATGCTAAAGGCAGGTCTTTGATCAGTGCTAGTGAATTTAATTTCTTATATCCACAATTCCCCACCATGGCATGTTTTTATAGCTTGCCCAAAATCCACAAGGGGTATCCTCCCTTACGTGGCAGACCTATTGTTTCAGGCATCAACAATTTAACCCAGAACGTGAGCACATATATAGATCAGGTGTTGCGTCCGTTTGTATTGGGTCTTACATCATATGTACGTGATACTATGGATGTCCTTAAACGAATTGAGGGCATCACACTGGATCATAACACACTGTTGGCCAGTCTGGATGTAGAGGCCCTATATTCTTCTATTCCACATGTACTCGGCTGTGATGCGGTTGAATATTTCCTCAGATCCAGGGGTACTCAATATACGGCTCATAATCAGCTTGTCTTACAGTTACTACATTTTGTGCTGGAGAAAAATTTGTTCATTTTTGAAGACAGGATTTTTCACCAGCAATGTGGTACTGCAATGGGGAGTCCTACTGCTCCCACCTATGCAAACTTATTTCTTGGCTGGTGGGAGGAGACTATTGTTTTTGGGGATAGGTTTGCAAAGTGGACTTCATCGATAGGGATCTGGATCAGATATATCGATGACGTGTTACTGTTCTGGAATTCAACAGTGGAGGAATTCAACAGCTTTGTAGCAGCCTTCAATATCAATGTTCTGGGGCTAAGGTTTACAAGCGAGATCAGTAATCAGGAATTGTCCTTTTTAGATCTTAAAATCACCAAAACAGCGGAAGGTACAATTTGCACTAAAGTACACCGCAAAGAAACAGCAACCAACAGTTTCCTTCAATGGAATAGCTGCCACCCTTATCCCTTCAAGCGTGGTATTCCTAAGGGCCAGTTCATGCGAGTACGCCGGAACTGTAGCTCGATGGATGATTTTGAAAGACAGGCGCAAGAGCTCACGGGTAGACTGAAGGATAGAGGTTTTCCTATGGGAGTAATCAGGAAGGCCTATGAGGGAGCGAGAGATGCAGATAGGCAAAGTCTTCTTGTCCCTAGACAACGGAAGGAAGAAAGAGTTATTAGACTCATAGGCACTTATGACTCCAAACAAAGTGAAATTATGCAAATCTTGAAAAGGTACTGGCGCATTCTCAGTGCTGATACAGATTTGACAGATCAGATCACACAATGGCCTCAGTCACTTTCCACAGAGGCAAAAACATTAGGGATAGGGTCATGCAGAGTTGTTTTGACCCCATTACACCTAAAGGCACATGGTTGGATAGACAGATACCGGGTACACATAGATGTGGCAGCTGCAAATCTTGTGATTTCATTCAGAGAGGAAACAAATTTCAAAGTGTTACCACTAAGGTGGAGTATGATATCCGAGATTTTGTTAACTGCAAAACAGCAGGGGTGGTTTATTTGATCACATGTCCATGCCCCCTGAACTATGTGGGTAAAACGATACGGCAGTTTAGGCGCCGGATTCGAGAGCATGTTGGTGACATTGTTCACTCAAGAGACACTTCTATATCCAGTCACGTACATGCCAAACACCAGGGTAGAGCAGAATGTTTAAAATTTAGGCTATTGAACTTATAAGGCCTCCTAAACGGGGGGGAGACTGGGATAACCTCATCCTGCGTAAAGAAGCCCAGTGGATTTATAGATTGTCATGTGTACAACCAGATGGTCTAAATGAGCACACCAATTATGCCTGCTTTATCTAAATAGGATACTCTCAACATGGCTGCCTGACCTGTGGCCATTGTGTCATGCGGTCTTATGTTTTTATATATGTTCATATCCAATTGCAAAATACATCTTGTCTAGTTGAGGTTAAATAGACATGGTCCCTTTCAAGAGATTTTTCAAAATTGATAAGTGTGGTAGACATTACATTATTCAATTATCTATACAATATGTACTTTTTTGGCTAGGTGTTTTATTTGTGGCTGTTCAGTTGCGGGCCTGAGCTGATCCGCAATATCTATCCATTACCTAAATATCGCTGGATTCCTTCCTCAACTTAGGGTATTCTTGTGCAGCATGGGTGACGCGTCTGCGGTCTCCACTGCGCCTGCGCGTTTGGCTTGATGCAGTCGATGTTGATTCCTTGTTGTCAGCTGATGGCCAGGAGTCACATGGACAGGCGTCACGAATTCCGGGGGAGTGAGTGGGAATGGCTGATCTGCAGAACGCTGCCGAGGACGGGGGGAGGAGTTAGTTGTTTATAATGACTCAGAGTCCCGTAGTGAAGCATGCCGCTGATATCAATGCGAGCATGCTTCCGTGGTGTACAGCAGAATACCTGCTGTTGAATTAATATCGCTGGCATCCTGGCCAGAGTGACCAAGCACAGACCCCTGATGATAAGTACAAGCAACGCGTAGGGTCGGGTTAATGAGGAATTGTAGCATTGGGGACAGTTTGAATTTTTGTATCCTTTAGCACTGGGAGTTTCAGGTGCGGTTATTGCGGGCTCTAGTGTGTCTTAAGGTTTATACTACTGTTATGCCCATGGTTATATGCTGATTCCGGTTTGATATCTTTCATAACATACCAGTCATAGAGGGTTCGCAATCGTTTCAGGACTCAGTAGTTACTGTTTAATACGTTTTTAATACACACGGTGGGGCTTTTTTCACAGTGGTGATTGTACCCCTGTTTTTAGAGAGTTATCTAAATAAAGTTATATTTTACTCATATATCACTTCAGTGAATCCACATATGTAGTAAGGCAAGATGAGACCTAGAAATATCCCAGAACACAGGACTGTGGTTAATTAATAAAAATATTAATATTAATAATTATTTATTTAGCCATCCCTGAATGGTCTTAGACTAACAGATGCTGGTTTGGATATGTAATTATGACAACAGGGGCAGATGGACAATTTGAGCATTAGGGCAGTGCCTGAAGGCCCATGGCCAGAGAGGGTCCAAAGCCCTCCTTCAAGTTTGAGTGCAGAGTCTTCAAAAAATGCAAGTAATAAGTGCTCCTCAAATGCATTATATTTACTTAAATCAAGCGGTTGATCGGGGGTCCACGGCCTCTAATCCCCCCGGGGCCCATTACATTCTTGTTCTGCCCTTACAGAAGTCATGACAGTGCCCATTGGGGTTTTCACCCAGCTTAATAGCATATATAGTAAGTTTGTATTATTACACAGAGTTACCTACCTGACCCCTTATCCCTTTCTTCTACTGTGTACCATGGCACTCCCGGTATTATGAGTGAACCTGGAAGCTCGGGATGAACAGGGGAGCATTATATGGCATGCTATTTTGAGAGGATGAAGGGAAAATAAACTTTAATAGGTTCTTTTTTTTTTTTTTTTTTGTAGTTATCATCAGTCAGCAATGGGTCCTTTTTGGCATCATCCTATGGGGGCTTCTTAGAATATATCTTCAATTGGTGTCTCTGATCAAGGGCCGGCTATCACTTTATGTCAGACTTCAAATGGTTAAACTATTCATGTTGTTTCTGTAGTACACAGAATCATGGGATTGTTTCTTAGCTACAAAAGTAAATTATTATTTATACAGCTGCATACATCATTTTCTCGCTGTTGTCAAGGGATTTTTCTCTCATCAGGGGTATTGGAGTCAAATGAGCAGAGAGAAGAGATTTGCTCCACGGCAGGATCCCAGCAGGTGAGTGAGTGTGTGAGAGGCTAGTTACACTTGGCTACAAGAGGCCTAATTAAGCCTGGAGTTTATAAGCAGGCAGTCATATACGCGTCGCTCTACGTGATGGTTACAGCTGACACGCCGAGGCCCTTGAAGCTGTCCAAATTAAAAAATGAGGTTATTTGTAAAGTGTACGGTGTAGCCTGCAGTGCGGTGAAAGGAAGGAATGAAAGATTTTTTCCAAGCATATCTTAAATAAAATACTAACATATTCCTAAACATTAGTGCCCCCCTACTAAATGAAAAAGCTGAGGAGCATTTGCCCCAGAAAAAAAAAATAAAAAAAAAAATTAAATCATCTTTTTCAGTCAACTTGTTAAATATTATATTCATCCACTGGTTATCTGTGTATAAAAATATAATGGAAAGAAAATTTAGAGATGGGTTTGTCTGTTCCTGCTGACTGTTCCCTGAGATTTTGGCCCCCCAATTTTTAGATCCTGAGTTGAACCAGGTTATCATTACTGCAAAGTAACACATACTCTGTCCACCACCCTCCTCATAGGTCAACAGGTTTGCAATAAGCGGAGATAAAGGTTGGAGACAAGTCCTGCTGACAGTTGTGCAACCAGGGATGTAACCATAGGGGTGCAAAGGGTGCGGTCATACCCAGGCCCTAGAGCCTGTGAAGGCTCAAAGGCACCTCTGCCCCATATGGGTAGATCAGTCTTATAAATGATGATGATTTTGCATTGGGGCCCAGGTGCTTCAAGTTACGCCTCTGGGTGCACCCATCTCAAAAAGACCCATGTGACCAACCATTGTCTGGCAACTGATGTGGGGCATTCATTTCCCCTGCCAGGATTTTCCTTCCATATGCTTTCTTGTAGTTCGCTTTGGCCAAGTGTCTGAATGTAATGGAGGCTGGTGGCGTGTAAGTTGGGAAAGGTGAAGGTTAGACTGGGCAAGTGTTTGAACAGGGGGACTATAAAGGATGCTTTGTACTATGGATATTCTTAAATATATTTATGAAGCCTTAAAGGAACAGTGTCATCACAATTTTTTTTTAAATATGTTAAAGATGTTAGTGCTTTATTAAAAACGTTTGGATTAATTTGTGTGTTTGTGTGTTACTTTTTCTTATTTTTACACTTTTTCTTCCCTATGGGGGCTGCCATTTTTTTTTCGATTTCTGTATGTGTCGATTAACGACACATACAGACATGGAATACGGCAGCCACAGTCCCATAGGGACTGCGAACGGGTCCCGTCCCATCCACTTCTGTGTACGCCGTCTGTGTGGGAACTGCGCATGCGCCGCTCCCACACAGTCCAATTTGAAATGCGCGCCGTCCGGCGCCATTTTCCTGTGGACCGGAAGTCGTGGCCGGGCAGTAAGATTACTACTTCCGGTCGCGGATTCCGGACTTGTGCACTTGGACCAGCGGCAGCAGACGGAGCGGACGGGCCGGAGGGAGCCGCGGCGGCAGGAGAAGGTAAGAGATTTCTATGTATGTTCGTGTTTGTGTGTGTTTACTACTGTATGTAAACCTACTACACTGTGTGTTAGCTCAAAAAATGGCGACACACAGTGTAGGAGGTTAGACCGTTCAAACCCCTCGTTTATCCCGGCACTAGCCAGGATAAAGGTGGGGGGGATTCTCAGAGCTCACTAGAGCGAGAGCTTTTTTCCCAATTTTGCAGCAAAAAGCAATGTGGTTGCTTTACCACATGCAATGCTGCAATTTTGGGAATAGCTCCATCTAGTGACCAGCAATGGGAAATATTATAAATTAGAATCTAATTTATAATATTTCCTGACTCGTGAAAAAAATAAAAAAAATTTGAACAATGTTTAATCACCTACACACTAAATGTTTAATTAAAAAAAAAAAAAACATGTTTTGCTGGCAACACATTCCCTTTAAACCTCAGAAAATGTTATGTGTGGATTCCAAACCAAACCCCAACCAAAGTAGCTTTAATATTTTAGTGAGTGTTGCGTCCCTTTGGCGTTAGTCATTTTTACTTTCACCTTGTATATATCAGTGAGCCCGTAATGTAAGGCCACTTTGTGTGAAATCTATAGAGGCCATGGTACACGGTGGTCTCTAGAGTGAGAACAGCCGCTTTGTTTTAGTTATCATGGTGGTCTCATCTTTTAGGCCATCACTGGCATTCATTTCAATAACATCAGAAGTTGCTTGAAGGTGGACACACAATTTCATCTCGTACTAGTCCTGAAAAGATTCAAAAAAATCTTGAATCCTGCCCATTATGCTATGGCATTGTGTCACGATCTGTGGGTATGTGGACCCATTGGGCTGTACCACCGTAGCGGGATAGCAGCTGGCCAAACAGTATACCAAGTCAATGTATATGTAGTCCGAGCACAAGAGTATCTGTAGTAGTTCAGACAGTAGCAACGGCTAGGCTCAGGTGGGACCTTGGTAGCAGACACAGGCATGCTGTAACACAGCAGGCATGACCGACGGCACAACACGACTCCAACTTTCTAAGGCACAGGAACACGGTAGCACAGGATACAGGATACAGCTAGCAGGAACTGGAACACTGAGAACAGGATAACACTAAGGGACCATTTGCAAGACTAACACGGGTAAAACAACAACGCTCAGGCAAGGAGTAAAGGGGCAGGGCCCTTCTTATAGTCCAGGGTGATCATGGGCTAATTGATGATTATTTTCATGAACACAACAGAACGGAGCGGAAGTGAGCGCTGGCATCTCCTAGGGAGGAGATGCGGGCCAGCTTTCACAGATCCATGGCTGCAGCCGTCATGGCGGTGAGTAATCCCGACGGTCCGCGGCCGTGAACGCTACACATTGCATGTCATAGGGATGTCATAGTGATGTAATGGTGACTGGGGCGGAGCAAGGAAATCGTCTTGCATATAACCACCCACAGAGAATTAGCGTAGCACATAAATGGCAGGAGACACAGGGAACAGGTCAACAAAACGCCACTTTACTCACTTCTCCAGTACAACACTTGACGTTCTAGTGGTCTGGTTGGTGGCAGTGGCAATGACTTGTAAATTTACCTTTTTGTTTTTTTTTATAGCTGATTCCTACTTTTGTTACCGTCTTAAACTGGTCTTAAACTGGTCTGACCGTGACTTGGGGCAGCTTTATCTTAGGCCTAATTTTTTGTCTCTACTTCGAGCATAACGGCTTTCCTGTCAGTAACCAACTGTGATGCCACCTTCATTGTCAGAAAGATCCTCTTTTATCTCTCCTGTTCTCTAGCCCTGCACTCTTAACAATGTGGAGCGTTACAGCTTACCTGACATATTTACAGATTTCCTTGTCAAGCTGAGCTGTTCAACCATCTCAAACACCCCACTACCTATGATGCTAACCTACGGCCATCTTGTCTGAAATGTAACCGCCAGCAACCAGTCCACAACAGCAATACAGTCAAAACAAAACACTATATATATATATATATATATATATATATATATATATATATATATATATATATTTATATATATATATACACACACCTACATTAGCAACCAACAGTGTATGGTGTATAACATCCATATATAGACATCAAATTATACAAACATCACCCAACATCACAAGATGGCACAACATTGTATACATGAACAAAATTTCTTATACAGAGGTAGTGTGCCCACCCCTTACAGGGATGTGCATGCCATTACTATACAGTGCAGTTATAAGAGCTGTTCGCTTTGGAAAATCCCTTAGATGGTACTCCAATGATAAGCTGATCACAATGAATCAATGTGATCTCTGAGGGAATCTGGCAGCAAGTGTTCAATTTTTCTACAGTGCCACCACAGGACTAGTGAAGTATTACACAGTGCCTATTAAAATTAACTGGCTGTCCATGTAATGCAGGAGCATATTGGGTCCTCCAGAATGAGTCGTTATTTGCAGATAGACTCCGCTCAGTGTACCAGAGGAGGGTCCCGAATGGGACAGCCCCCCCCCCCAATATTGCCTTAGTATTCCCTTTTTAGAAAATGGTTTGTGAACCAGCACTGTATCTTTAGCTTTCCAATGCATATTGGCGATGATATTTACCCATCACCTTGTTAATGCACTTCCACATTCCTGGCACATATTGTGCTGTGTTACTTTAGCGGTGCAAAGAAGCGAATCCATCCACTGATCATGTCAAACAGCTAATGATAATCTTAATTAATCCACACAGCTTTATGCATGACTTGTATTAAGTCCAAATTTGGAAGGAGATAGGAAAGTTTAAACATACTCCTAATAATGAAGAAATTGATGAAGATTTCTGCCTCACTAGATACCACGGGAGAGATTTGAGGACCTGCTGATTTGATTGCTCATTGCTGCAAATATTATGCATTGGACAATCTACATATTCAGTCAAAACTTGCTATGTGTGGATGAAATTACTTCTGCTACATACTCTTCAATATATCCTTGTATCGTAAGCACAACATTGGCAAGCAAGTGCTTTACGGCTTTGGTGATACCCCAGCAGGTTTCAATCAGAATAAATCAGCGATGAAGCATCAAGGCAGTCCATTGTATAATAAACAGTATGTTTCAATTTCTGATCATTCTCAAGATCTCTGCTTGCTGTCGGCTGGAAACCTGTCCTATTTTCAATTTGTTACAATTTACTGTATATATGTAGGTAAGAGCTATCAAACCCAGGACAAGAGGGAAACTGTGAGCTACACAAACCAGCAATACAGCAGCATACCTCCCAGGCGTCCCGTTTTTGCGAGAGTGTCCCACAATCTGGTCGCCCAATGGGCAAGATTTCAAAAATTTGCAGAAATGTGGGCATTCTCTGAATATCTTTTGGACGTTCACAAACAGATCGGCAGCAGGACTTAAAGTGTCATCCGAATGGTGGATGCAAATGTGGGGAGGTATGCAACAGGATTCCCTGAACAGATACATTGTAACAACTCTGTCAGGACTGTTTTTCCTCCTCTGAATATAAACTTTACAAGAATGTTGCAATTCACTGACAGCAAGTAGATATGAAATGGTGAGGGATTAAAACATACTTCTTGTTAACATACATTTGGCGGGTAAGCATGAAGTATGGGACAGATGGATGGGAGGATGACTGCAGGATCAGACTACACAGGGTTTGTTTGTAGTCTGTAACCGTGGAGATCTGCATAGGAGCTGTATACACAAATCGGTAGCATATTTTCAATCAAGATTATTTGCAAAACGTGGATATAACGCAGTATAATTTATCTGATAGTTTTGGTGGTCAACCAAATCAACTTGCACGATTGTTAGGTGTTCAATTTCTTCTATATCTTCAACCATTTTTAGACCTAATTTTTTGGCAATTGACTTTTAATCCCTTTCTATCCTATATACATTGGCCATCTTCGTTAAGAGGATCAACAAGGGTGGTGGAAGCCCTTGGCACAAAAAATGGGGTAGGGTCCCCTCCTAAGGTGGAGTGTCCTGTAATGTGGGGATAACTTTAGTTGCCAAAAAACATTTGATAATTGTTGGTAGATCCTGCAGATTAGAACAGGATCAAATATTTATGCCGGCAGCCCCACTATGCGCTGGTGTCTGCTGTTGGGGAAAATAAGTTTCAGCATGTTGGATTTTAGCATACCTGATCCTTTGTTCAACCAAGAGATAAGCGGTGCCAGATGTATTTTGCCGCTGCTTATATCCGTCACGCTGTAGCAATAAACATGCATGCTGGGGTAAGGTAAGCAGTGCAAACAGAAGAATAAAGCTGTGATGTTAGTGATAAATATGAGTCAGGTGTGAACAATTACTTCTGTCACATATTAACATTTTTACATTTTGGGGGGTTCACTTAAAATATTTCTAAATTCCATGTATTGCTGCCATCAGTGTCTGGGAAAAACTAGAGCAAATTGGGTGGTTGAGGACTTGGGGCAATGTCCCCTTGTGTCCACCTATAATCCAGCCTTAGGACCAACCTCTAGAATATTTTATTTATAAATGTTTCCTTTTTTTAAAATAACTTATTGGCTATTTTGACTCGAACCAGGAGCATAGGAGGTGCAGGGGGTGCAATGCCACCCAACCCCGGTGCCTTAAGAGGGCCAAAAAAAAAAACGTTGCCACCTCAGAAGACACCAGTATAATAAATGTCAGTATAATAAATGGCACATGGTCGGTGGGGGGGTCCGTTACAAGTTTTTTTTATTGAGGCTCAGGTGCTTCAAGTTACGCCTCCGACAGGAAAACATCTTGTGCACATTATATATACATTTATATAAAAACTTCTTAAATATAACATTTATCCAAGTAAATAGTATTTATTATACAAAGCAGTGAAATACCATTAAATGTCAATACAATTTTACATTTACATTCCCATAAATAATTCTCGATGCACAAACATGTCAATTTACGATCAAAAATTGAATAGATTCAATTCTTATTTAAAGCAGAAAAAAAATAGATTGAACAGTTACACAACCCAAGTGCCTTTTCATGTAAGAAAATGTCACGGGTGCATCATTTGAGGACCCTAACAATATAAGCACAGTGTGAATAAACACGCTCGGCTTACGTGCCGCCCACTTGACATTCTCTCCCAGACTCTTCTTTGCATTATAATGCTCCAATTTCCTTCCACATTTCCACAAGGTGGTTCATTCGTTGTCACTGCGTTAACTCTTAACTCTTGCTGGTCAAATAATCCATAAAAATGTTCCAACTTTTTAATTTGTGAACTTTTATGTGAATTTCAATTAGAATGACCTTTATAAAATGTCTATGGCTATCAAAATAAAACTATTGCTTGTGTACAGGGGAAGATACTATTTTGTCAGCTGAACCAATATTCTTAAAGATGAATTGCAAAGGGTATTCTGTAGATGCATGTTAAAGATTAGAAGAACTTTTCTCACTACCTTATTTCTATGTGCCTGTCACGATCTCGGGGTATGTGGACCCACAAGGCTTCTCCACGAGTAGCAGCTGGCCAAATCATAGTCTATACAATGTCCTTAGCACAAGGGTACCTGAGATAGTCCAGACAGTAGCAGAGGCTTTGGCACGAATGGAGCTTTATGTGGCAGGTGGCGCCAGATGTGGTGCATGACAGCAGGCGTGGCAGATGACACCAGATGTGGTGTATGACAGCAGGCGTGGCAGATGATACCAGACGTGGTGTATGACAGCAGGCGTGGTAGATGACACCAGACGTGGTGTATGACAGCAAGCATGGCAGATGACACCGATCGTGGTGTATGACAGCAGGCGTGGCAGATGACACCAGACATGGTGTATGACAGCAGGCGTGGTAGATGACACCAAACGTGGTGTATGACAGCAGGCGTGGTAGATGACACCAGACGTGGTGTATGACAGCAGGCATGACAGATGGCACAACACGACTCCAAAACTATATAAGGCACAGGAACAAATGCAGCACGGGATACAGGATACAGTTAGCAGGGCACTAGAACACTGGGGGCAGGATACAATTAAGGGACCGTTTGCAGAACTAACATGGCTAGACAACAACGCTAAGGCAAGGAGTGGAAGGGCAGAGCTCTTTTTATAGTCCAGGTTGATCTGGAGATTTGTCAGGGAAGATTAACATGTGTGTGAGCTGGCCCTTTAAGGCCGGGACCGAGCGCGCGCACGTGAACCCTAGAGTTCAGTACAGAGCAGGACGGCCGCGAGTTCCAGCGTCTCCTAGGAGGGAGATGCTGGCGGGATGCCTGAGGTCTGTGGTCGCAGCCGTCACGATGTAAGGAATGGCGGCAGTCCGCGACCGCGGTCGTGAGAATGCTCATGATAAAAAATGTCTCCATTGCTCTGGCAGTTTAGTCTTGTCAAAGGGACAGTGTCTGGATACAGATCACCATCCACATCAATAGTCATATACTAACTATTAAATTTCAGGCCAGTGCATACGCACATTGATGTGGATGGTGATTCATTTCCACAAAATTCTCCTCAAACATAACATCTGTCACGTAGAGTTCGTGGACCCACTGGACAGTAGCAAGGCAGGCTTGGCAGGGAATAGGCAGCAGGTAGACGTCAGGCGTGGAGAAGCAGGACAGGTGTGGTATACAGCACAGCATGGCTACAGCTAAGCACAGCACTAGATCAGGATAGAGGTTACAGGATACAGGAACAGGAAACACTGAGAGCAGGAAACACGGGACCATTTGCAAGACAGACTAAGAATACAACAACAAAGCTCAGGCGTGGGAGGATGGGGCTGGGACCTTCTTCTAGTCCAGGGTACTCTGAACCAATTAGCTCAATCACCAACATGCTTGCGCTCTGGCTTCTGAAGTCTGGACTGAGCTCGTGAGTGCACCCTGGTGGTCTCTGTGGAGCAGGACGGCCATATGTGCAGACATCTCTTGAGAGACAGCCGTCGACTAGATGGAAGGAGTTTGTGGTTAGCGACCATGGACATTACAGTATCCCCCCCTCTTACGCCCCCTCCTCTTGGGACCAGAACGAGAGAGAAAGCTCTTAATGAGGGTAGGAGCATTAAGATTCTCCTCTGGCTTCCAGGACCTCTCTTCTGGACCAAACCCCTTCCATCCTACTAAATAAACTGTTCTTACTCTTACTTTCTTAATGTCCAAGATCTCCTTAACCTCTAAGGTGTCTGAAGGGCCGCTGGAGGCAACTGCAGGGCTTGGAGTCTTGGTAAAGCGGTTCAGAACCACTGTCTTCAGGAGAGAAACATGGAAGGAGTTGGGGATCTTGAGTGTAGGAGGCAGTCGAAGCTTGTAGGCGACAGGGTTGATCTGCTGCAAGATCTCGAAGGGACCAAGGAACCTGGGAGAAAATTTGTGCGATGGCACCCTCAGTCGAATATTCCTGGAAGACAGCCAGACCTTTGTGCCAGGAAGAAACTGAGGGGGTTCTCTTCTCCTTGTGTCCGCCTTCCGCTTCATGCGATCGACCGCCAGCAGGATGGAGGATCGAGTCTGCTGCCATATCTGCAGAAAGTCCCCAAAGGCTGTGTCAGCAGCTGGCACCTCGGACAAAACAGGGACCGGGAGAGGAATTTGTGGGTGCTGGCCATAGACAATAAGGAACGGTGTCTTCTGTGTGGACTCCCTGGTATGATTGTTGTAAGAGAACTCAGCCCACGGAAGCAACTGCACCCAGTCATCATGCTGTTTGGAGCTGAAGTGGCATAGGTAGTTGTCATGTCCGTGGCTGCGGGCTGTCAGCTCCGTTCCTCCCCTGACAGCCGCAGCCACGAGTTGGCGAGCGCTGGCCCCAGCCTCCTCCTCAGGAGAAGCCAGCGCTCGCGTCTACTCACCAATGCCGGATCCCGTAGGGTGCACGCGCGTGCTCGTGCCCCCTCTTAAAGGGGCAGCACGCACACCGGACCTCGTTCCTGACCTCTGAGTACTCTGGACTATATGAGGCGTCCAGCTCCCTAGTTCTATGCCTGAGCTTTGTTGTTGTATCACTAGTCTGTCTTGCAAATGGCCCCCTAGTGTTTCCTGCTCCCAGTGTTTTCCTGCTCCTGTTTCCTGTTCCTGTATCCTGAATCTAGTGTTGTGCTTGCTGTAGCCGTGCTGTATTCTATGCCTGAGCTGCCTCTCCACACCTGTCGTCCACCTGCTGCCATGTTCCTGCCTAGCCTGCCTCGCTACTAACTGAGCTGCCACAGGTACCCTATACGAACTATAGACTTTGACCTGCATCCTGTTGGCCAGCTGCCTTACCGCCAAGACGGTACGGCCCAGTGGGTCCACGAACCCCTCGTGAAAGTAGTTCTCCAAGGTCTGATTGATCCTCTCGACCTGGCCATTGGACTGAGGATGGTAGGCCGAGAAAAAGTCCAACTTTATACCTAGGAGTCCGCCGGGGGCTCTCCAGAACTTCGAGGTGAACTGAACTCCCCGATCAGACCCAATATGCTGCGGCAAGACGTGCAGGCGGAAGATGTGTTGGATGAACGGTTTGGCCAGCATAGGAGCAGAAGAAAGACCGGTCAGAGGAACGAAGTGGGCCATCTGAGAAAATCGATCCACCACCACCCAGACAGTACTGCATCCGGCATGGAGTGGCAGGTCCGTAATAAAGTCCATAGCTATATGCTGCCAGGGGGCATTGGGCGTAGGCAATGGCCGGAGCAAACCAGCAGGTCTGGAGTGAGCGACCTTGTTGGCTGCACATACTGAACAGGAAGAAACAAAGTCCATAATGTCTTTGGGCAGCGTGAGCCACCAGAAATGATGAGCAATCAGATCCCGAGTCTTACGGGTCCCCGCATGACCTGCCAGTCTAGAGGAGTGTCCCCAGCAGATGATTCTTCCATGGTCAGCCAGGCGCACAAAAGTCCTCCCTGGAGGAATGTCCCCAACTTGCAGGGGATTGACAGAGACAATGCAAGACGGATCAATGATGTTCTGTGGAATCTCCATGGTGTCTTCTGTCTCGAAAGACCTGGACAAGGCATCGGCCCTCACATTCTTGTCGGCCGGGCGATAATGGAGCTCAAACTGGAACCTGATAAAGAACAGTGACCACCTGGCCTGACGGGGGTTCAGCCGTTGGGCTGTCTGAAGATAGGTAAGGCTCTTATGGTCCGTAAAATTCAGGATGGTATGAGCTGTGCCCTCTAGTAGATGTCTCCACTCCTCCAGAGCCAATTTGATGGCCAGTAACTCCCGATCCCCAATCGAGTAGTTGCGTTCTGCGAAAGAGAAGAGCTTAGAAAAATACCCACATACCATTGACTTGCCCTTGGAGCCTCTCTGGAACAGGAGTGCACCAGCACCAACAGAGGATGCGTCCACCTCCAACGAGAACTGTAGAGAGACATCTGGATGATGGAGGATAGTGGCTGACGTGAAGGCACTCTTCAGGCTATGAATGCGGACTCTGCCTCAGGAGTTCACACCTTGGCGCTCATGCCCTTCTTAGTGATGTTAGATATAGGAGAAGTCAATGAGGAGAAGTTTGGAATAAACTGTCTGTAAAAATTGGCGAATCCTAGAAAGCGCTGTATGGCCCTCAAGCCTTGAGGGTGTGGCCATTCCAGAACAGACTTTACCTATTCAGGATCCATCTCGAGACCTCGATTTGAGACGATATAGCCCAGGAAGGGTAGAGCATCTTTTTCAAACACGCACTTTTCCAACTTAGCGTACAGACGATTCTCCCTTAACCACAGCAAAACTTGACGGACATGTCTCTGATGAGTCACAGGATCTGAAGAAAAAATCAAGGTATCATCAAGGTAGACTACTGCACAAACATAGAGGAGGTCACGGAAAATGTCATTAACAAACTCCTGGAAGACCGCGGGAGCATTACACAGGCCGAAGGGCATTACTAGATATTCATAGTGTCCATCACGGGTGTTAAATGCAGTCTTCCATTCATCACCCTGGTGAATCCGGACGAGGTTGTAAGCCCCACGCAGGTCTAGTTTGGAAAAAATCTTGGCACCACGTATACGATCAAACAGTGCTGAGATCAGCGGCAACAGATATTTCTTTTTCACAGTGATCTGGTTGAGACCTCGGTAGTCAATACAAGGACGAAAAGAACCATCCTTCTTTTTGACGAAGAAGAACCCGGGGCCTGCCGGGGAGGAAGACTTCCGTATGAATACCCCTCTCCAAGTTCTCTTTCACATAAGCGGACATGGACAGAGTCTCTGGCAAGGACGAAAAGTGCCTTTAAGAGTTTCCAGACGGCGGCGCGTGCATTCGGTATTAGAAACTATTTTAATTACCACCAGATGCTGTCCTTAAATTCCGATCTTTCATTTTCCCTTTTCCTCCATACAAATATTTCCATTCTCACTGCAAGCCGAGAAACATTATTAGTTTTTTGTCGTTCTCTGTAGATTTCTCTTGCCGTATTTTTTTTTTTTTATGTAAAGTTAAGCGTTTGCTGAAAGAAAATAAATATTTTAGGGTTGTCTGGTGAAGCTGCATCAGATCTCTAAATCTGCATACTCCGGTGTTTTGTATTCCTGCTCGCTATGATTTGTGGCTGCTATGTTTTATTAAATATATGCCAAACAATGCTCCCTGTATGACATCTGATACTTCTGAAAATGAAGAGAAGCTCTGGTTTGTATGTGCCGTAATGCAACGATGATATACGACCCGGGGACTGATACCAATCTTTTATCTGACAGTATATTTAGATTTTAGGCAGCTGGTTCCCTGATGGACATAAAAAACTAAATACGACGCTGGCTAATGAGCAATGCCCATGAATATGTCAAATATCAGAATGACTGTCGTCCTAGATATCGATTCTGGGCACAGTATCGGTTATTTCTGCATTTTAGACGCCTCTTTTTGGATTTGAAATGTTAAAATATAGATGCAGCTGAGCCGAAGTTGTTGTTTAACTTTTGGGCCTGTGTTGTTTTTGGCGCTGGGATGTTATAGCCCTATAGGATAACACAGACGACATCTTGTGATATCAGGATGAGTTGTGGATTTTCTCAAGGAGGTTCTGAATTACACACATGGACACAATGCATATATGCACACTATTGGTTGTCTCAGTACCCTCTTAACAATATCACCATAAAAATTTTGCAAGCCCCCTTTAGCAGTGCAGATAACAGTGTGGTCACATTATTACAACTGCAATCACATGTTCTTTTAACACTGCCAGTGTCTTACCCATAATTGTGAAGTCACATCCCCTTAATAGTTCAGCCACATGCCCAAAACAGTGCACCTCATGCCCATAGTAGTGCAGACACATCATGCCCATAATAGTGCAGCCACATACCCATAACAGTGCAGCCACGTGCCCATAACAGTGCAGCCACGTGCCAATAACAGTGCAGCTACATGCTTATAACAGTGCAGCCACATGCTTATAACAGTGCAACCACATTCCTATAAAAGTGCAGACAAATGCCCATAACAGTGCAGCCACATGCCCATATCAGTGCAGCCACATACCCATAAAAGTGCAGCCACATGCCCATAAGAGTGCAGCCACATGCACATAACAGTGCAGCCACATGCTTATAACAGTGCAGCCACATGCATGTAAAAGTGCAGCCCCATATCCATAAAAGTGCACCCACTGCAGCCCATAAAAGTGTAGCCACATGCCCTTATCAGTGCAGGCACGTGCCTATAACAGTGCAGCCACGTGCTTATAACAGTGCAGCCACATGCCTATAAAAGTGCAGACAAATGGCCATAACAGTGCAGCCACATGCCCATATCAGTGCAGCCACATACCCATAAAAGTGCAGCCACATGCTTATAACAGTGCAGCCACGTGCCCATAAAAGTGCAGCCACATGCCCATAAGAGTGCAGCCACGTGCACATAACAGTGCAGCCACATGCTTATAACAGTGCAGCCACATGCCTGTAAAAGTGCAGCCCCATATCCATAAAAGTGCAGCCACTGCAGCCCATAAAAGTGCAGCCACATGCACATATCAGTGCTGCCACGTGCCCATAACAGTGCAGCCACATGCTTATAACAGTGCAGCCACATGCCTATAAAGGTGCAGACAAATGCCAATAACAGTGCAACCACATGCCCATATCAGTGCATCCACGTGCCCATAACAGTGCAGACACATGCCCATAAAAGTGCAGCCACGGCAGCCCATAAAAGTACAATCATATGCCAAAAAAGTGCAGCCAATTGCCCCTTTAAAAGTGCAGCAACGTTCCTAATAACACTGCCACCCTAATGCCTAATAACACAGCAAAACCCATTCCCCTTTAACAGTGGCAGTAATATACCCATTAACAGTGATAGTCACATATCCAATAAGAGTGCAGCCACATCCCTCTTTCACAATGTCACCCACATTCTAAATAACATTCCCCCTGCACTTATCTCTGGCTGATGCTCCTCTCATCTGGTCCTGTCTGGTGGGTAGACATGAATAGCATGAACGCACCCAGTTCCGAACAGACTGAGCCAGAATTGAGTAAGGGCCTGTTCACATCTGCGTCGGGGTTTCGTTCGTGGGTTCTGTCAGATCTTTCCGTCAGGGGAACCCACGAACGGAAACCGAACAGAAACCACAGCTTTCCATTTGCATTACCAATGATTTCAATGGTAATGCTTCTGTTGCAAATGGTTTCCGTTTGTCTCCGTTCCGTAAGGTTTCCTTTTTTTCACGGCAACAATAGCGCAGTTGACTACGCTATTGATTGCGCAAAAAAACTGAAACCTTACGGAACGGACTTTAGCTTCAAGTGCTGTGTTATTAACCTACAACAGAGATTTTAGGCAGAAAGGATAAAGAAGAGCAAATACATTTTTTAAATAAAAATATAAATGTCTAATATCAGAAAAAATAAAACTCATAATAATAGACGTAGAACTGCATGTCCAATATTATTGGATCTGTTTTGTAGCAGATGTCGGCTTTCAGATCTGTGATTAAATCTTCTTCATTGTAATCCCCCATGATGAAGCTTTTATGGTGCATTTTTACTGAGATCATTTTGAAATCTCACATATTAAGTCTGGGTTTCTGCGAACATGGATTTGTGGAAAAGACATTCGATTAAATGCAACTATAAAAATTACATTGGAGCAGAATCATAGCGGGTGGGGGGGGGGGGGGTTGTACAGCTCTATAATATGTATATATATATATATGTAATCCAACCTATGGTAAAAGAAACACATATCTCAATATTTGCCTAAAAGAGAAAAAAAATATAGAAATAAAAATAAATAAAAATAAATATATATAAAATATTAACAAAAATGGTTGCAGTACTTCCAAAAATATCCCAAAAAGTGTTTCCTTCTTTATTTATCTCATAAGGTCATTTTGGTGCTCACACTGGGACTTTTTTTTCAAGCATATTGATACATACAAATGTGCTGGTTTATAAACTCAGTGAAACATTTACATAATTAATAATCAATCAATGGTGTACAGACAAAAGTATACAAAAATTTAATGTTAAAATATATGTGAACCCATGTAGGGTATAGATATAATAACATACTTCAATATCATATACATTATATCATGATCAGAAGTGCAAAAGTGCAAAATTATATAAAATGACACATATACATCAGCAGTATAAAGAGGAGGTAAGAATCACGTTTTACCAATCACAAGAAACTAAGAAGACATGCTGCTGATGAATTTGCATAGTAATCAGAATTTATTTTCATACCTCCCAGCTTTAAAATATCCCAAAGAGCGATGCCGAACGTGCAGCTCGGGAATTTTTTCCCTTTTAAGCCACGCCTCTAACCCTGCCCATACACATCCGATACAGCACACACAGTGTCATGCTCAAATAGTGTCTCCCCACAGTATAATGCCCGATAGAGCCCCCCCCCACACACAGTATAATACCCCATGGTGCCTCCCACACAGTATAATGCACAATAGCTGACCCCCACACAGTATAATGCCCCCATAGCTGCCCCATACACTATAATGCCCCATAGCTGCCCCATACAAAATAATTCCCCATAGCTGCCCCATACACTATAATGCCCCATAGCTGCCCCATACAAAATAATTCCCCATAGCTGCCCCATACGGTATAATGCCCCTACAGTGGCCCCATACAGTTCAATGCCCCTATAGCTGCCCATATACAGTATAATGCCCCTTAGCTGCCACCATACAGTATAATGTCTTCTTAACTGCTACCATATAGTATAATGCCCCCTTAGTTGTCTCCATACAGTATAATGCCCCATAGTTGACTCCATACAGTATAATGCCCCCTTGGCTGCCCCTAGTGCCAGTATCCACATAAAAAGTACCGGTGCCCTCATAGAGCCATAGTGGCCATGTAGATAGTGCGACACACAGTGCCCATGTAGATAGCGCCACAGTGTCCCATGTAGATAATGCCCATATACTGCCACAGTGCCCATGTAGATAGTGACACTCCCCTTGAAGATAGCACCACCCTCCTGTAGATAGCGCTACCCCCCTGTAGATAGTGCCATTGGGGCTCCCTCAAGCAGCAGAATCCCCAGCCAGAGCATCGGTCACACTGTGGCCGGGGATTTTGCTCCAGGAGGAGCCCGTAACGTCACTGTCTACATATGGATAGTGACGTCAGGATCTCCCTTTAAGAGCGGAATCCCCGGCCAGAGCGTCGGCAACGCTCTGGCTGGGGATTCCACTCCAGGAGTCCCTGACGTCACTGTCCATATATGGATAGTGATGACAGAGACTCCCCCCGTTCCTCTTTATATAACCCAGCCCAGGCAGTGCTCATACACACTACCTGCTGGCCTAGGTCTGCACAACCACCCCTAATATTCATCCCATAACTACTTCTCGTTCTACCTCCCTGCTTCTACCCCAGTCAAGCCGCTTTCTGCTATGGCTGTGCCCCGCTCCATTGTTCTCCATCTTCTTATTTTCTATGACATGCTAAGGGAACATTTATTTTTTAAACAGGAATCTTACTATGGGTTTGCATCTTATTAATCCAAATATTACACAACAAATTGGTATTTCTGCCTAATATGCTGCTCATTTAAACACATGCTGCTTCTAAATGAAATCTCCCACCTTCCCCTGTTACATATGGCTGTGATATTTATTGCCTAACAAAGGCCACCGCTAACTGTTCCAGCACAAACTGCCTGTGAACCAAAGGATGTCTGTATGCATAGAAAATCAGTCTGACAGCTGGAAAGGGGTCATCATACAAAACATAGCACTCGCGATCTGACAGTCTCTGGTGGAACGGCAAAATGACTAAATATTTTTAAAGCAACGGTGTCAAGCTAACGCGCAGCATAGGAGTTTATTTGTTTTATGCTATTATTCCTATTCCTACATATTATTATTGTTATTATTAGAATTATTATTATTTATATTATTGCCAATGTTGCAGAGTATTATTACTATTATAAAGCCATCAATATATTTAAAGGGGTATACAGAATTAGAAAAACATGCTGCTTTCTTCCCACAACAGTGCCGTACCTGTCTAGTGGTTGTGTGTGGTATTGCAGCTCCGCTTCATTCACTTTACTGGAGCTGAGCTGCAATACCAGATATAACCTAAAGACAGGTGTGGAGCTGTTTCTGGAAGAAAGTGCAATGTTTTTCAAATCTTGTATACCCTATTTAGACATTATATATTTTAAGTGCGACTTTGTATACTATTTAGTTTTTGAGGACAAAATTCTATGCTAATGAATTTAATATCTTTATAGGGGTCAGAGCTCTATTTTTCTGTTACAGAGCTCCAAACCCCTGCTAAACTTTACACCGCAAAGAGCTACAGGGAATATATCATGAATTTGTTTTTAGTTTCATAAATATTTGATAGATCCCACCTCTGCGGATACAACCTATCGGGAAAATGGGGGTCCCCTGACCCCTGTTTTGCCAGGCGAGGCAGCTACATTCAGGTAGAAAATGAATTGACAGGTGACCACAGTTGCTCAGACTAAGGCCACATTTACAAAAGCGTCTGCGTTTTGCGGACGCAAAAAATGCTGCGTTTTGCGTGCGCAAAAGGCACATAACAGCTGTGTGTGTCATCAGTGTATGATGCGCGGCTGTGTGATTTTCGCGCAGCCGCCATCATTATGACACTCCGTTTGGATGTTTGTAAACAGAAAAGCATGTGGTGCTTTTCTGTTTACATTCAGAGTTTGACAGCTGTTGCGCGAATAATGCAGTTCGCACGGAAGTGCTTCCATGCGGCATGCGTGTTTTTCACGCACCCATTGACTTCAATGGGTGCGTGATGCGCGAAAAACGGCGAAATATAGAACATGCCCCATAGACTTGTATAGGTCCGTGCGACCCACGCGCGTCGCACGGACGTATATCACGCTCGTGTAAATGATGCCTTAAGTGGGGAGCCTCTACATTCATTCTCTGCCTGGATGTGGCCACCTAACCTAGAGGAACAGTGGTCAGGGGGACCCCATTCTCCCAATAGGGACTGTAAACACTCCAGATTTTTTGCAACGTGTTTCATTGAGGAAAACTCAAGCATATCACAGTAGCAGCAAATCTCCTCCACACACTGTGAAAAAAATCAGCCGAGAAACGGGTCATAAATTGATGCCTCGTAATGCTGGTTCTTTTATTGCTGAGTTTTCCCCATTTAATTCAATCGGGAGGTAAAATCCGCAGCAAATAGCAAATGTTGCGAATTTTGCGTCAGAAAAGCCGCAAAAAAACGCAAATTTAAAAGAACATAAAACTTTTTTTTGTTTAAAATGAATAAAAAGGTTAATACTTACCCCCGGACGTTGTCATAGCGACGCATTCTTCAGTTCTCCGTGCAGCCCAGCCTCTTAGGATAACTGCAGCGGCTAATCATTGGCTGCAGTGGTCACATAGTCTGGAGCATCATCCCAGAAGAGAACAGCGGAACGCGTCGCTATGACAACGGAGAACGTCTTCACCACATTTCCGTGCGGTTTTTCGGCCGGAATTGCAGGAAGGATATGCTGTGTACTTTTAAACGACGTATCCGCCCTGTGTGAACATAGCCTAATCATTGTCTAGGTAAGAGCAATCAGTTCAGGACAGGAGAAAAGATTGTATTATTGCTGGGTTTATCTTATAGAGAATTCTTAACACTTATAGATAGTAACCAGCCCATCAGCTATAAGCAGGACTAGGTGAGGATATCATTTTTTTAACCACTGAAGCTAAACTGTTTCTATTCATTGATAGAAAGCAGAAGTCTTGAAAATGGCGATGAATAGAACACATCATATATTGGAAAACTGTATAATATAAGAATCATAATTCTATGGAGCCGGTAATAGCCATGGCAATAACAATGAAGCTATGGCTTCCAGCATCTTATGCAGGCTCCGCCTTCCTTGTGTAGGCCCCTCCCACGTAATTAATGTAAAAGATGTTTGCAATTCATCCCAATTACAATCCATTACTTCTAGCAATGATACATTTTCTGTAAATTCCTAATAATAAATGATTAATTAGGGAGGGAAATGAGGAAACAATGTGTTTATAGCCAAGTATTGCACTACCGTTAAATTTCAAGTCGCTGTATGACGTTTTTTTCCCCTCCTGCGACTTTAATATACTGAACCACAGGAAATAAAATACTCTTTAATGATCTGTATATCAGTTTGCAAAATAAGTTGTTAAGCATTTGTGTGCCTTAAGGAGATAATGCTGTTGCCATAGTTTCAAAGGATGCCGAGTTAAATCACGCATTAAATATTGCATTAGCGTAGATGTAAAGTATTGCGTCTGCATAAAGTGGAAACAGCAGGGGAGGAAGATCAGCAAGGTATAATACCACCATCAAGCCATGTTATTGTTTAGTGAACTGATGTGCATATTATGGCGCTGAACGATGTCTTATCTGCTCAGGATCAGGTTGCGGCGGAGCGTTTAGAAATAGGAGCGCTTCTAAGATATCTTCTACCTCGATCAAAGCAAAGCTAAAGGCGGGGTTCACATACTAAACAGAATTTCCACCTGAAATAAGACAAAACCCAGGTAACATCATTCCTAGAGTCGTCCTCTTCTACTTTTCTGGCTGTTTCTTGGTCACGTGTTTCTGGGAAACTTGTGTTACAACATGGCGGCCCCATGAGGGCGGCCACACAAATTTTCTAAGCACCTGAATGGCGGATCTGTCTAGTCGCGTATTTGCTGCAGATTTTGCTGCAGATTTTTGAGCCAAAGCCAGAAGTAGATCCAGGATGAAGGATAAGTATAAGTTCTTCCCTTATATTTCCTATTTCTTTTAACCCCTACCTGACATTTGACATATCCATACGTCATAGCCGGGTAGGGGAAGTATGGAACGGGCTCACGGAATGAACCTACTCCATACAATGCGGGTGTCGGCTGTATGTAACAGCCGACACTTCACAGTAACGAGCGCGATCCCGCTCGTTTAACCCGTTAAATGCCGTGGTCAATAGCGACCACAGCATTTAAATCGTTAGAAAGAGGGGGCGACCCCCTCTAGCAGTTCCTGCGTGAAAAACATGGAATGTCTGAATGGCACCATTAACTTAAATAGGTCCATGCGATGCGCATAATTTTCACGCGTGTATCATGGACGTGAAACACGTTTGTGTAAATAAGGCCTAAGGCACAGTTTCCCGCAGTGGCGCAGTAGGCAGATAAAATACTTGATGCCGAGTTCTTCTACAGTTTACAGATGATCGCTGGGGGTCCCTGCATCAGGACAAAGCAGGTCACCCGTCTGACTTCGTAGACGACCATGTTCAAACCTAAGCGCATATAACTTACCTGGGTCCAGTTTCCGAAACCCTTAGTCCTTGTTCACAAGGAGTTTTTTGCAGGCAGAAAGATCTGCATTTTGAGGCAGATTTTGACCTGCCGGCAGAACACTTGCCGCGTTTTTTGCAGCATTTTTTGGCCGCCTCCATTGAGCACTGCGGGCAAAAAACGCAGTGAAAACTTCCTTCTCTGCCTTCCATTGATGTCAATGGGAGGTCAGAGACGGAATTGCCTAGAGAAAGGGCATGATGCTTCTTTTTTCCCCCGAGCGTTTTTTTCCGCTCGTGGAAAAAATGCCTCCGCCTCCCATTGTAATTAATAGGAGGAGATTTCGGACATTTTTTTGGACGCATTTTCCATGTCAAAAACCGCACCAAAAAACTCTGTGTGAACTAGGCCTTAGAGATCAACTATTATCACTGAGAGAATCCCTCAGGGGGATTGTAGTATTACATGGCAACTATTCAAATGAATGGACAACCATCTCATACAAAGATGGTCCACTAGAGTGAGAGTTGCTCTTTCCATATGCTCTAAAGGGGCAAATATAAAGACGTTGTTTTCATGAGACAACCCCTTTAAGATGTTGGTTTTCATAGGACTAACTTCTTGTCAATTTACTGGCCTTCATTGTGATTGTTATTATTAGAATTGTTCTTTTCAAGTTATATATTCATGTTGCTTATATACAATAAAACCCAAAACCCACACTGATGTTAACTCCTCGGTCACCATGTCCCTTCAACCACATTACAATAGGTAATTTCATAGGTGACCTCTTAAAGAGGTTACAATATCACACTGGAAGAGAAAATGTTAGAAAATAGGAAATAAATTGACTCTCGAGACTTCTTCAGTATTACGATATATAGTTCTGTATTGGAGACTCCCTAATGCAGACAATGGAGTGTAGACTAGTCAGCGGGTCAAGAAGTTATCATCTATCTTCATTGTTAAGCGTTGTGCCACCACTCAAGGTTGTTTCTCAGGGTCTTCAAGTTTTTTTTACTAAGCAACCCCCTAGGATCTGTTTTCTTCTTCATTCACACATGTCCTCCCACTTTGGTAAATCCTAAAAAGACCATAATTTTGATGTCTATTATTTTCGGAGATTAGTCATGCTAAGTAAGGTGGTTACTCAAGCTTTAGATGAACAGCTGGGATGGTTCTTGTTGAAACCAACGCTTATTAGGACTTCTCTGCCCACAAAAGTTCTTGTCATCTTGAAGGCTCCTTTCCCCTTTCTATCATATCATATTCTACTGACCTTTGTGGTCAGCTTGGCCTTGATGAGTTTCTGACGGAATGTAGATTAACCTTTTTCTGGCCTGTAAGGATTGTTGTATCTAACTTCCCGTAAGGTCTTCTTGTGACCATCCGAGCAAAGACCTATCAATCTCACTATCTGGAGCTGTTTATTTTAAAGTAAATTCACACCATGCTGACCTTCTGGGAGGAATGATGAAAAGAAAATAACCTGCTCACTTTAATGTCTTTGAGAACCTAAAATAACAAAACCCTGGATACATTCGGTGTTTTTTTTTTTTCATATTACGTCCATGGCTTTGACATCTCATTTTTCAACATTTCGGTTAAGATCGCACCCGAGTTTTGATTACTGTTATTTTACTGCACTTTTGTGTGGCTTTGATCAGCCGGGGAAGCTTGTTATACTTTAAATTATAAGTTCAACATACATGTACTGTAGAAGCAAAATTGTAAAATTGTACTTAAGAAACAGGAGGAATAGAATTTCTCCCCGTTGACAATAAACTTAAATTACATTATATGAGAATGTAAAGATGTCTTCCGAAAAGCAAGCAAAGCGGCCGATGTAACGATTTATACTTAAAGATTTATTTATGCAGTAGTCCAAATGTGGCTGTTTATTCATCTCCTGTGATTTGGGAGGGGGGGGGGGCACTTATTACTTATTGATAAGGGTCTTACAATAAAGTTCTCTCTGCTAATTAGCTACATATGAAAGTACTTGTATCAATCATTCATCTTAAAGGGCTTCTGTACAATTTACTTGATGAGGCTCAGTGAAAAGAACAGGTTTAGGGCTAGAGTTTCTAATTTGGCTCAATATACACTATATGGACAAAAGTATTGGGACACCTTTACATTACACCTACTGGAGCTTTTATGACACCCCATTCATAAGCCATAGGCATAATATAGAGTTAGTCCCTCTTTGCAGCTGAAAAAGCTTCCACTCTTCTGGGATGGCTTCGTACAAGATTTTGGAATGTCTGTGGAAGTTTTCGCCCATTCATCCAGAAGAGCATTTATGAGGACAGACACTGATGTTAGACGAGAGGGCCTGGCTCACAATCTCCGTTCTCATTTGTTCCAAAGTTGTTTGATGGGGTTGAGGTCAGGACTGTGCGTGGGCCAGTAAAGTTCTTCCACACCAAACTCACTCAGCCATGCCTTTATGGACCTTGAGCACTGGGGCGCAGTCATGCTGGAACAGAAAAGGGCCGAACTGTTCCCACAAAGTTCGAAGCTATAATTATCCAAAATGTCTTGGTTTGCTGAAGCATTAAGATTTCCCTTCACTGGATCTAAGGGACCTGGGCCAACTCCTGAAAACCAACCCCAATAAAATTACCCCTCCTCCACCAAACTGTACAGCTGGCACAATGCAGTCAGGCCGAAAAGGTTCTCCTGGCATTCACCCAACACAGACTCATCCATCGGACTCCAGATAGAGACGCATCACTCCAACAGAGCATGTTTCCACTGCTCCAGAGTCCAGTGGCGGCGACTTTACACCACTCCATCCGCCGCTTGCCATTGTGCTTGGTAATGTAAGGCTGGCATGCAGCTGCTTGGCCATGGAAACCCATGCCATAAAGCTCCCGGGGCAGTTTTTGTGCGGTTGTTAATGCCAGACAAGGTTTGTACCTCTGTCGTTATTGAGTCAGCAGAGCGTTGGCGACTTTTATTCACTATGCGCCTTAGCACTTGGTAACCTCGCTCTGTAACTTTATGTGGTCACTTCGTGGCTGAGTTGCTGTGGTTCGTAAGCACTTCCACTTTGCAATAATACCATTCACAGTTGATGGTGGAATATCTAGGAGGGAAGATATTTCACAAACTGACTTGTTGCAAAAATGGCGTCCTATGACAATAACACGCTGGAATTCAGTGATTTCTTTAGAATGACCCAATACCAAAGATTGAAGTCATACTCTGCCTTAAGGGTCTGCATTAGGAATAACACAGTGTATGAGTTTTATATAGACTTTTTGTCTAGCGCCCCCAGAGTCGTCAGAGACTGGTGGCAAGTGCACTGATGAGAATATCAGGCAGGGATTTAGCGATGATACAAATAAGCAGTATAGGCAAGGGTCAAAACAAGGAACACTGTCAAAGACAGGCAGAAGTACCAGGAAAATCCAATCTGTAGCCATAAGAGGTCAATATCAATACAATAAGAAAGGCATCAGGCGTAAATCTGAAGAAGCAAGGAAAAGAAGCAGGACATAATGAAAGTTTAAAATCAGGATCAGGAAAATACAATCTAATACAAGTACTTCAAGCAATCAGAAACACTAACCTGACGAGGTCTGAATGACCAGGAACATTCATATAGCTTATCTGTGGTGATGTCATCAGGCCGCGCCAGTTGCCATGGAGAGTTGGGACACATTGGAACGGAGCAAGAGAGTGGGGCTGAGCTAGGGCAAAGTGAGCAACACCTAACAAGTCATTGAAATGTGATAATAAGATCAGTGCCGTTTCTGATCTGGGATCCCCACTGATGGCTGAAACAAAATGGCCGCTTCTCTCTGTAGCGTTCTTTTGTTGTTTATGGCAGATTTCCGAAATTCAGAATCTCTGACACGACACATGTAATTAGCATGTCAGAAGGATTTTAAAGCGGAGAACCACTTTAATTACACTCTAAAGAAGGAAACAAAGAGCTATCCTATAGTCTATGGAGATGCAATGTCTGTTTGAGGACACAGAATGAATGAAACCTATTCCTCAAGTGGAAATTGCTCGATTCCCTTCTACCTTTCAAGTTCCTTTGTGTTCTTTTGAGAGATGGAATCTGATTATCAGGAGAAAGCTCACATTATATATAAGGAATAGGGTTCTCTCAAACAAAGTGTGTGCCTCGGGCTGTCAGCTCAACGTGAGTTAGAGACTCACTTTGTCAGCCTGGAGCAGAGACTTTGTATGCTTTACAGATTAGGTATTGCTTACCTGCTGTCACCGTCTCCGCTACGATGAGGAAGAGGACCACACAGCTGGCACATTACTGTATTAGCATGCATAACATTAAACTCTATGTCAAATTATAGTAGTCTAACACCAAATATGCCTCCAAGTCTTGACGTGACCCATGAAATCCTTTGGCCTATGTTTGGGCTTTAACAATTTATTAAGAAGTTTGATTCTATTCTTACATTTAAGGGAGCTGCATATACAACAAATGAAAATTGTTCTAATCATTGACCACAACAGCAATAATCCCTGTATTTGCCCTCCATAAAGCATCAGCAGAATACTGGCTGTCATTTGTGGAAGCCTGGATTCTGCCTATCACACAGAAGACTCCTGCAGTTATAAAATAGATGACAGTCTCCATGTAGCCCATTTAGTCCACATGTAGCCCAATACTACATTATTTCAATATAGGTTCTATACAAAGCATCTTTTTTAGTTCTAGATTTTAGGTTTAAATGCTGAGGAGACCTGAACAGCAATCCCACGTTCCCAGATGGGCATTTTACCCAGAACATGCTGGGTGAAGGAACTTTCCTGCCACCCACCAATAACACCATGATGCCAGTTGAGCATCAAAGAAGTCGTGCTGTTATGGTCCATTCTCCACCCTATGCCTGTTCCCACATTCAAAAGGCATCCTTTTGTTAACTCTTTGGGGCCTGCAAGAGGAATTAAGAAAAAAATAAGTCTCCAGTACCGCAGGCCACCACCTTCCCAAATCTGGTGCTTGTTTCTATTCTCGTAAGGACCTCACCTCCTAAGGAGAGAAGTGTTCCTACATTGCTTGTCAATGCTGCAATGGCCATTAAAAAGAGGGACTCCTCCTTGCCACCCAGGACAGAAGGGCCACAACCTTTCCATCACCCTTGGGCCAATTTTCCACCTCCTCCTGATAACAATGCAGTTCCTCTGGAGAGCAGCACGGTGGCTCTGTGGTTTGCCTCGCAGCGTTGGGGTCCTGGCTTCCAATGAGGACCTTTGTACAGTGCTGAGGAATATGTTGGTGCTATATAAGATAAATAAATAATAATGTAGAAGGGAGTACTGCGTAGGTGTTTGCCATCTAATGGCAAAGGGGATAAGACCAACCAAGACTGAGTTTTATCTCTACAAGCGCTCCATTGGAGACTCTTTGGTAAGTACACCCTTGTCTTTGGTATGTACACCCAAGGAACCAGGTGACGAAGTGATTCAGGGATTCAGACTATAGGTGTCAGAGGATTGTCTTCACAATTTGCCACATGGGTGGAATATGGACGGAAATAGTATTTTCAAAATCCAACTTCACCTTTAAGTTATACTTTCAGCTATAGTATCCTTGTATAAGTCGTGTTCATTGCTCCTGTGGCTTCATCAGCCATAAAATAACATTACTTTTGTAATAAACTACACAATATGCTTCCTAAACCATGAAAACATATCTGATTTAATGCACTTGTCACATTTTAACCCAAATTCTCATTCTGTTAATGTAGGGAGAAATATCAATAATGCGGTATTGATTTGCAGAGTCCTCGAATACATAAAACTCAGCAGTGTAGGTAGATGTACTATATAATTTAGAGAAGAGAAATATGGTTTAAAAAGACAACTATGTTCATGAGGAACTGCTGGGATGTTAGTATTGAGGGAGTCACCTCATCCCCTTCACCTGTCCCATCACAATGGCTTTTAATGCAGATATGATGGCCTGTTACTAAAGTGCCATAGTATTTGGGGTTAATTGGAATCGGTAGGTATCAGATTATTAAATTTTCTGGATAAATTAACCATGTGGAAAATAACTTAGAATAAAACCTAAAGGGGTTGTCTCATCAGGACAACCCCTGTTCATATGCCCTGTTTGGTCAGAGTGGAGAGCTGCTAAGAAACTGGCCCATCACTGTTTCACATGGTCTGACATTAATTCGAATGGTCAGCATGTAATACTGCATTTCCCCTGTAGTAGTCACTGTAGCAGAAATGTATGGCCAAAGTAAACTCCTCCCACTCTCCAAAACAGCCGATCAATGGTGTCCAGGTGCTGGACCTGTTACAATCAGCTGACCACCCGGTCATGCCGCGGACCATGTAAAACATGGACAAGCCAGGTCCATCAGATAACGGAAAAAAGGAATCTTACTGCAAAAATAATAAGAAAAAAAATGTGTTCAGTCTTCTGATATTGCTTTATTGTACCAACTTGATAAAAATCAAAGGTCATAGAAATTCCTGTTATGTTGGGTAAGGGATTAAATCCATTTTATCATATCCCTGTGATATCACTCAGTTCTCTTTCTGGTGGCAGTACTAGATATATACAGTATGTGTACATTATTACTGCAGTCCCAGCAAGATATTTCTATAATAAACCCATTGAACCTCACAAACCTGGAAATGCGAGCGTCTCTTTCTGCACGCAGTCTTTCCTCATAATGTATGAATTCCATCTTCTTGCCGAGCCATGACTTCATTAGCCGTATCATCAGGAGCCTATTTGTATATACAATGCTACTACATATATTACTTTCACAGGTGATTGGACTTTGAATTACACTCCATTCTCTCTTGTTTATTTCTTACTAAATGATACATCCTCTGCCTTTATAGTGTACCAACCTGTAACATGACAAAGGACTGGTAGAAAAAAATAAAGTTGCAGGATGGTTTTTAATCAAAAGAATATTCTTTAGTCAAAGCAATGCCATAGATTTGGAGAAACCCAATCTTCCATGACATTTTCTCGGCAATGATTCTCTCCTATAAAATGTGATGCTCAAAGTTTTGATTTGCATAACGTTAGTCTAGGCCGTTATTGCCTCCGGTGTGCTGATTCGTCTTCATAGGGAGTATTGGAGGTTGTATTCCTGAACCCATAAGGCTGAGAAAAAAAATCTGTTCGTCGCTTATGAAACAAGGGCTTTCTTTGATATAATAACGAACTTCTTAATTCCTTTGATTATGACACTCTGCCGTTTTAATGAGACATCATTCAAGATGACTTGTTAGTAAAATGATGTAGCGAGAAAATGATTAAAACGCAAACAATAGGCCTTTTGAAATGTTTGCCGCATCTGCACATGTTCAAATAATTTACTGGAAACATGATAAACTCATTAGGCGCAGCAATGCAAACTGTTGGGGAAAACAAAAGGTTTCTTAGAAATAAATTACAAATGTAAATTTAGAAACTAATATAACAAAAGTGACATGTGAAGAAATGATCAAAGCATCGGTCCTGTAAACAGTTCGTCTGGTTTGGAATTCTGCATTAATAGTGGGTGGTCCGCCATTAAAAAAAAACTCCTCTATTTGCCAGAGTGGAGGGCATCTCTTGCTCTGGAGGACTCATCATTTCTATACATTACATGTGCAACACGCTAGTTTCAATGAGAACTGTGTAATGCTTGATTTTCCTTGCGGTGGCGCTGCAGGGGAATTGAACACCTGCTGGCAGATTCTCACACAGTTTGCAGCTGATCGTTGGGAGTTCCTGCGACAGGACACCTGGTGATCAGATTATAGTCTAACCTTTCGATCTATACCGCTATATATTGTATTGAGCAGAACATGCTTTTAGAAAGTGGATATTTATGTTCTAAGGCTACACATTGACTTTTGAGATGCCCTATATTTTATGACAGTCATGCCCAAGTCATGCCCATAGGAATCTATTACAGATTATGGGTAACCTAATGTGGCCACCATCACAGCAAAGCATTGCAGTTGAGATACGTCAACTAAATTACACTGAGGGTTAGCATGATTACCAGTCTGATCTGGACAAATGCCACAGCCCACTGGAGTTTGACAGTAATCTGGGTAAGCACACTCAATGCTGTCAATCTGAGGTTTGGGTAGACATAGAGCCCACTGTGAGTCTGTTAGTCATTGTATACATCTTGAATTGATTATGGAAATGACCCATCCATAACCCGATATTTACATTGACTTTTACTCATAGCCTCCATATAGCCTACCACATGACGAGAATCATATCCAAACATCAGATGTACTTTACTGAGCCAATAGACCTAACAGCATATTGATAGAGGAAAGCTGAGCACCTATAGGAGACCACCCCAAATTCCCATACATCCCTTTGTCTCTGAGGCATGTTCTCAGTTTTGGTAATAATTTTACTATACAAAGTTTTCTTTCTGAAGAAACACCTTTCAAAATGCTGAAATGAACTTAATATCATCAGATGTTCTTTCAGATGTCGAATGTATGGGTCGATATTCTTTTCAACCTAATCTAGTAATCTGGAACCGGAGCAGTGCTATGTTGGATAGGAATTTTAACAAAATGTAACACCTTCCTAAATTATTAGTGCTTTTGCACACAACCGAGATCTGACCGTGAAAAACGGTCCGAGTGTCGGCTGGATTTCCTGGCCCGACCACGGCACAGACGAATGGGACTCCTGGCATCGTAGATATTTTATGATGCTAGGAGTCTCTGTCTTCCCGTGGAACTACTGTTCCGTACTGTATCATTTTGTTCAATATGGAACAGCAGTTCCACGGGGAGGCAGGGACTCCTAGCATCACAAAATGTTTATGATGCCAGGAGTCCCGTTCACCTGTACCGCAGTTGGTCCGGGACATCTAACCGACACTCGGACCGTTTTTCATGGCCCGATCTCGGTCGTGTGCAAGAGCACTTAGAGGTTGCCTTCTGCCCCTGCAAAACCATCCCTTATTGACCTGATGCTACCACAATTTCTACAGGACGGTCAACCAACCTGGCATTTGGATCATTTTTGTCACACGCAAGTTTAGTCGAAATAAATGAATAAACTATATTAGATCCCTCATATATTCAAGAGGAATCCTTATCAGAATTTTTGGAGGAAATATAGTAATTCCAAGGCCCACCCTACATCTATACAGAACATATTCACTCCTGTTTTTAATTGCATTGTAATCCTTGTTGTTATCATAAGACACATCAATAAAGTCTAAGGGTCCTATTACACAGCCCGACGTGGGCCGTGTAAACGAGTGCTGATCAACTAGACAGCTTATTGATCGGCGCACATTTGCTCCATTCACACGGAGCAATGATTGCTTATGTATAGGGACGAACGCTCGTTACTCCAATCGCTGGTCCCCATACATTGTCATCATGTTGGCAGCGAGATGTGCTGCCGACAAGGATTATTTTTAATGCTGCATAAAATAGCAGATCAGCCAATGAATGAGCGTTTGCTGGTTCATCGGCTGATCGTTGCCCTATTTACAGAGGGCAATGATCGGGAATGAGCGTTCATATGAACTCTCGTTTGCTCGATAATTGGCCCGTGTAAAAGAGCCTTAATAGGTTATTTGTGAGTCAACCCAAAAGTAATAGTTGCAAGTGACTGGCTGCAAAGTTGGCTCCAAATGAGTTGTCTTCTGCTGGACTTTTGGAGCACATTATTGTGTCAGAGCCTGGACCCCCTAGAGGATTCTCTGGTTGTCTGGTGGTCCAGTCCAACCATGTCTATCAGTGATGGTAAGAACTATTGTTGATGTTAGTTCATTTACTCTATCAGGATCTAACATTTCTCCTTGAGAAGGACTGAGCTACAATATGCACCAAGTGGATGTCTCTCGTGATTTATCTAAATCTAATAGGTCCTTGAAATTATCAGGAGGAATCTCCAGCAGTGCTGATAATAGTGACTCGATCTTAACCTTACAGCATGCAAAGTCTGTCTTGAAGGTAAACTGGACTTCTATATTTATTAGTAAAGTGACTACTACTGATTTAACCAGTTAAAAAGCCTTGAGATGTGCAGGAGGAATTATTATTTTGATTTAAGTACGGATAAGCCGTTCACAGACTTGACCATGCAACATAACACCATCATGATTTTTTTAAATTAAACTTGACATTGACTTTAAAAATCCAATATTAACATACATTTTCAAAGCATGGCCTCGAACGGCAGGGGGTCCTATTATATCCGACTGAGCACTTTGGTGCTCTTTAATGGCTCTCAGATGCCTCTCAGCTAAACGCCAGACTGGCTGACCTCTGGCTTCTTATCTTTTCCAGGCCCGTGATAAAGAGTGTGTGAGATAAAGGCAAAGAAAACACTTGATGGAAAAAAAAGGTTTCTGATGTTTTCAGAAATCTGAAGACGAGTTTTCGAAATGATGTTCTAGTGGCTAATTATGCCACTAAATATGTTTGTGCATTGACCACAAATTATTTAATACATTCACAATATGCTATCAAATTCCACCCTAGAAGGGTCAGGCTATGTTGTCAAATAACTCATACCATACATTTTATCAGGAAGATCCATTCTGCAAACATGGATAGACCCACAGGCCCCACCAAAGCGAAGATGGACTCATTTATTCAAGATGGACTGGGTCGAGGTGACCATTTAACATTTTCTTCAGATAAGGGAGAGTTTTATAGACATTCTATTTGCCCACATCCAGAATAAAGTCAAAAACAATTTAAATATACTGCATGATACTGTACGTGGAACGTGAAGTACAGGATGAGCCCCCGATCGAAACCATTTCTTATGCAATACAGTGTCAATTTTCTAGGAGCAACCTTGGACTCACGGCCTATCCCCCTTCTTCCACTTCTTTTCTTTTTTTACCCATTTACAGTCATTATAAATCTGTTGGTCAAACTTATTTTTTACGCAATGGGACAGTGTTGCCTGATGTGTTGGATCACTGTTCATGGATGTCTGGATCTCCAGTTCATTTTTCAGTTTCATGGCCTTGCCATGAATTTTCTCTTACAAGTCAAGGTCAACACCTTCTTCAATTTTTTCCACATCGTGGCAGACTACTCCATTTTTTCTGGTGGATCGGAGCTTGGGACATCCAACCTTTACATCAAACTTGTTGATTTATTGATGGCTTGCTAAAGGATTGTTGGAAAAACTCAAATATATACAGTTTTAAAAAAATGATATCAGGAAGATGTCTACAGCGGCTTCACTTGGGTTTTTCAAGAAGCTCTTATGTATATCTGAGCTCTTGTTAGGGTGCTTCAGGAGATGATCTCCATTCTTCATTGTTGCAACGTGTGTATCCATAATTTTTTAACTCATATTATAAGTTCCAAGGGGCTATATGCCCTAATGATGCCATGTCTCACCTCAATCCTTCGATCTTAAAGGCCACATATATTTTATTGTGGAATGACACCTCACTGGAGGACATCAGGACTCTGGTAGTTACAATTTGAGTGTCTACAGTTGTGAAACCAACAGTCACAAATGGGTATATTATACTTCACACTAACCCAGACATGCCTTTGCCACAAGACCTGTTCCTGGGCTGTAGCCCAAACTCCCAGTGCCCCATACTCGGTATCCTTACCCATATTTTGACCACACAATTTATTCTAGAAACCCTATTTGAAGCAAAAATGTTGCTATAACTGTAGAATTGGTTCTCTGAAAAGAAATAGCCATTGCTAGTAGGCTAAAGAAGTTTTAATGGTACAAAATATAAAAACTTCCATTTTACCAATATAGCAATTCCGTAATACACGTACCTTATTGTAACTCCTCCATTTAACAGGAGCTATATACTTCCAGAATAGAGAATCAGTCTGGGCCATCTCTACCAGAAAGCAAGCTGCCATAAATGGTGACTTGTATTCTGCCGATAGCCTTGTAGGACAGTGTCAAGACCTCCGGCTGCCCGGGTCTACCACTTCCTTCATAATGGGAGTCATTTCAATAATAGAAACCTCTACGGGAATTATTGTATATGCAATTACCTAATATAATTTACTAACCCACAATAGCAAACCAATGCTATGAAGACTACACAGCTCAAACTGATTTCATATTGAATTCCCATAAGCCTTTTTTTTGTTGGGAATTTTAAGTTAATATAATAAAGTCTGAAAATGACAGTAACCCAGTAGCGTAGCTAGCGGGGTGCAGGGGGGCGTTGGCCCCGGACCACTGAGATGGTGGGGCACGCCACTCTCACCATGTTTGTGCGCGGCCACACTGTATTATTATTCAAGCTAGCAGATGTGCCACATGCTAGGCCTGTCTGCTAGAGCACGCTTCTGAAGCTGCTCGCCAGGAGCAGAAGAAGCCTGCGTGTGAGGAGTGGGCGAGCACCCCTCCCCGATGGATCCAGTTATGAGAATATACAGGGATAATGGCTGCTTTAAACAGGGATGATGGGTGTTAATACAGGGATGATGGCTGGACTACCCATCATTCCAGTGTTTAACCCCCATCATCCCTGTACATACCCTCCATCATCCCTGTATATACCAGTCAGGCTGGTATATACAGGGATGATAGGGGTTATATGCAGGGATGATGGCTAGTATATAAAGGGCTGATGAAGGTTATATACAGGGATGATGGGGTTATATTCAGGGGTGATGGCTAGTATATACAGGGCGATGAAGGTTATATACAGGGATGACAGGGGTTATATGCAGGGATGAGGGCTAGTATATACAGGGCTGATGAAGGTTATATACAGGGATGATGGGGTTATAGTCAGGGATGATAGCTAGTACATACAGGGCTGATGAAGGTTATATACAGGGATGATGGGGGTTATATTCAGGGGTGATGGCTAGTATATACAGGGCGATGAAGGTTATATACAGGGATGACAGGGGTTATATGCAGGGATGAGGGCTAGTATATACAGGGCTGATGAAGGTTATATACAGGGATGATGGGGTTATAGTCAAGGATGATGGCTAGTACATACAGGGCTGATGAAGGTTATATACAGGGATGATGGGGTTATATACAGGGATGATGGGTTATATTTATTCTTTCATTTACTTTCAAGAGGCCTACAACACTTTCTAATAAAAACTCCTGTCAGAAAATATTAAACTTTAGTAAGAATGGGAAATATAGCAGCATATACAGCACAGCGCTCATTCAGAATGACGACCACTAGAATTAGAATGCACCTCTTCAGTTATAAACATGCGTTGGGTTGGGGCCCACTCTGATGACGTCGTCCCTGTGCTAAACCCCTAGCTACGCCTCTGAGTAACCAATAGGATTTTGATGTAATGACCAAAATGAAAAATGAGTCTCCCGTATTCTACGGCTCTACTTATCAGCTGTTGTATTTGTACTTGGAGCGAGAAAAACAATGAAACACATTTTAGTTTTCAATGTTACTGAACTGTTAGGTTGGCCTTTAATGTGACTCAGTGTGTAAAGTAAACTGTGGGTAAATGTGGCCAATTTAGCACATACTGAAAGCTGTTGCTGTGAATGGGCAGACAGCTCCGCAATGTGAAGCTCTTCTTTGTGAAAGGTTACTTTTCCAGCCGCTAATACAATTTAATGAGGATCAACTGTGATATAATTAAACAGAACAGGTTTTTACTCCCGCAGTTATTGGAAATGGCATAAATATGTAATATGTTATAATATATATATAATAATTATGTGGGCTCTTTAAGGAAGTATTATATGGATACTGTCGATTATTTGGTCACTATATGATGGCATTATGCAGGTTATGTATGGCAGTATTATCTTGGCACTATATGGCAGTATAGAGTATTATATGGGCTGAAATGATGAGAAACGTTGTCTAAAAATGGCAAGCTGGGGCACTACTTTGCTTGGCCATTTTTCTATAATTGATGTCTATTTGTATTGTCCGAACTGTGGAATTGAACATAGCAATGTCCATAGTCAGATTATGTAATCCCAGGAACCAAGATGCACACAACGTTATTGGTGATGTATGTCACACGGATCTTGTATATTGTACCCGAAGAAATGTATGCGCCCATATTGTAGCTCCATGTGCCTTCGATTTGCTCAGAGACGCAAGGAGTTTTTTTTGATGGATTCATATCCTATTACAGAGCATTGCGTCTCGGCAGAGAATATAAAACCTCACAGAGGCACCACACAGCAGCACCTCAGAAAACCTCATGCCCGTGTCGCTGGCAGAAGCACCAATTTGCTTACCTTGCGATCAGTGCCAATATATTATATTATTATAGTTTTTAAGGGGGATCCTAGTTACATTTCTAAAAATAATAATAGAGGTTCCCTGAATGAAATAGAGTAATAATAGATGAAGAGTTCTTATACGGACCCTGAATGTAATGTAAAAAAAAACACAAAAACAGGCCATACTTACTAAATGGGCAGGTTAACACCAGTTCCCAATTGGAAGCAGACAAACCACAAATGCTACATAGGGAGAGAGTGCTCAGATACAATATGCTAGTGATATCCACCCCCACTAGTTTTGAGGGGAGTGGCTGCTCACTACACACAACCAAAGCTGCAAAAAATGCAACATTTTCATCATGACCAATAGGCTGTGATCCAGCAAGATACACTACACCGTGCAACCGACACATTTTTTGCAGCTTTGGTTGTGTGCAGTGATAACACTGAGCAGCCACTCCCCTCAAGACTAGTGTGGGTGGATATCACTAGCATATTGTACCTGAGCACTCTCCCCCTATGTAGCATTTGTCTGCGTCCCGTTGGGAACTGGTGTTAACCTGCCCATTTAGTAAGTATGGCCTGTTTTTGTGTTTTTTTTGTATATTCGTATGTCCCATTTTTCGGTGAATTGCTTAAATGTAATGTAGGTCAAGATATTTAATCCTTCATCCGGGGCACATATATATATTAAGAAATATAAATTCGATGTTTAAACAAAAAAAAAATTCAATATACAAAAGGTAGACTACAGTGCAGAAATCCTAAATGCATAAGAAAGATGATAATAAATGCAGGTGTAGAAGGGCCCAGGTTTTTTTTTTGGCAACTGGAGCACTATTACATACCATGGGTCTAGGGTGATAGGGTCACCAGCCTCATGAACAGAAGCATCTGGAAGGGGACTGTTACATTTTCTAGCTCTATCCATTACTCCAAACTTTTTGGATAGTCAAAGAGGGACACTTGTGGTCCACCATGAGAAAGATCCATTTTTTCATACACGCTTGAATAGTTTCCCATTTTCATGCTAGCACACAAATCATCTGAATACACATTTTTGAGATCCAAGTTGCATCAAATAATGAAATAATAAACCATCTCTAATGTACATTTTGGAACCAGACACTTTCTTTTGCAATATTTTAAAATAATTAATGTAAATCAAGTCAAAAAGAGGGACATTTAAGAACCAAATATAGACGGAGGGATTTGTGGTCGAAAAGAGTAAGGCTGGGTTCACATGACCTATTTTCAGGCGTAAACGAGACGTATTATGCCTCGATTTACGCCTGAAAATAGGGCTACAATACGTCGGCAAACATCTGCCCATTCATTTGAATGGGTTTGCCGACGTACTGTGTCGACGACCTGTAATTTACGTGTCGTCGTTTGACAGCTGTCAAACGACGATGCGTAAAATGACTGCCTTGTCAAAGAAGTGCAGGACACTTCTTTGGACGGAATTTGAGCCGTTTTTCATTGAATTCAATGAAGAACAGCTCTAAATTACGGCCGTCAATGACGCCTTGCAAAATGCGAGGACGAGCAATTACGTCTGAAATTACGGAGCTGTTTTCTCCTGAAATTACGGAGCTGTTTTCTCTTGAAAACAGCTCCGTAATTTCAGACGTAAATGCAGTTTACGTGTGCACATACCCTAATTGTCCCTCCAAAAAAAGGCCACGTAGGAGGCATGGCTCTACCTGAGTATGCTAGTTATGCATTAACCCCAAATAACAAAACAAAAACTTAGATAAGGGTGAGACAGGATGGAGTTCCGGATGGATGATGGTAAGTCAAGTGTTCCTACTGAATTAGTTAGAAGTGGACAACATTGTACATATCATATCCACACGACTGACACATTTCGGTCACATATGTTCTGGTTGAGTGGCTCCATAGAATTTATCTAGGGTTCTGGAAACATAAAAGCCTTGAAAAATGAAACTTGACACAGAAGGTTACTTACAGGTCATAGGCATATGTTATAAGGAGACGTGAAGAATGACAGAGATGAGGACTCAATATAAATTGTAGGTATGAGATATTGGTAAATAAACATGACGCATAAGATGCAATTACACTAATTGAGCTGTTTGGTAATGAAGAAATATAATATACATTCCTTGTAGCACATTCACCTTGTCTCTGTACTGCGAGCCCTTCACATTCACATCTGAACTTTCTTTTGCTTTATATGTATTTGCCCCATTTACTTTAGTTGCTCTGTATCTTTTCTTATACAAAATTAAACCACAAGAATTATAGAGAGGGCAAATGGAGCAAATACCCTAAAGCCTCCACCTCCTGGGGACCTTAGGGGGCCTTCAATATCCTCCATGTAAAAATCCTTCAACTGAATATTATTAATCACTAAGCACCTAGAGTTATGTCACAAAGCTGGTTAGTGGACCCACTAGGCCGTACCGCCGTAGCGGGGAGGCAGCTGGCCAAACAACAGGAAACCCCAGCAATACAATGTCCCGCACAAGGGTACCTGGATAGTCCAGACGGTGGCCGCAGCTCTGGCACTGATGGAGATGGGTGCAGCAGATAACGTCAAACGTGGTGGATGACACAGGTGCCGAAGGTTGCGCCAGACGTGGCGGATTCCTCTGGATGTGGCAGATGACACAGGACGTGGCGGATTCCTCCGGATGTGGCAGATGACACAGGACATGGCGGATTCCTCCGGAAGTGGCAGATGACACAGGACGTGGTGGATTCTTCCGGACGTGGCAGATGACACAGGACATGGCAGATTCCTCCGGACGTGGCAGATGACACAGGACGTGGCACGACTTGATACTAAAGGCACAGCACGGGAAACAGGAACAGGGAACAAGGCACGGGTAACAACTGGAACGGGAAACACTAAAGGACCATGTGCAAGACAGACTGGGAAAACGAACAACGCTCAGGCAAGGATCAGAAGGCCTGGGGCCTTCTTATAGACCAGGAAATCGTGGCAGTTGATGATGATGACGATCTCCTAGCCCTTTTAAGACCGGGCACGAGCGTGCACGCACACCCTACGGGACACAGCAGACCGGAGCGGAAGTGAGCGCTGGAGTCTCCTAGGAAGGAGATAGGGACCAGCGCTCACGGATCCATGGCTGCGGGCGTCGGGAGGTGAGTAAACCCGACGGCCCGGGGCCATGGACGCTACAAGTTAATCTTCAACTCAGTCACTCACTGTCTCTGTCAGGGACTGGGTGCTGCCCACAACAGCATCACCGTGGCCCACATTTGTATTCTTCTGCATCGAGATTGACTGTATGAGGTCAGTGATGTCGTATATACCCCTGTGAGAAATAGAATGTAAAAATACATAATCATGACATAAATAGGAGTTATTGGAGATGTTATTGGAGATGAACACCATTATATACAATGGCGGTATACATATATATATATATATATATATATATATACCGCCATTGTATATAATGGTGTTCATCTCCAATAACATCTCCAATAACACCTATTTATGTCAGGATTATGTATTTTTACATATATATATATATATATATATAGCCATTGTATATAATGGTGTTCACCACCTAGTGGCTCTAGAGCCACATATGGTTAGTGAGTCCCCCCCCCCATTGGCACATACTATTGTACATACATAATTCTAGGGGTTTCATGGAATCATCTATGTGTCCACACAAGGCTGAGATCCATAACACTAGATTCGGCAATCAATCAGCATGATTGCTAAAACTTTTTATAAATTTTTGAAATTTGCCATTTGGTTGCTTTATTGTTAATTTTTATAACTAATTTGTTGTAAATTGTAAATAAATGAAACTTTTTGATTAGGGTTATTGCAGTAGGTAAAGGTATATTCAATAGGTTTTTTCCTTCATAATGGAGCGTGTAGGAATTAGAAAAAAGGGTCTTTTTTTTTTCCAGTAATAGCGTCAATTTTGTCCATGGCCTGTGTCTGGAATTGAAGCTCAGCCCATTTTAAGTTAATGGTAATGAGATGCAATGCCAGTTAGACACCATGGACAAGAGTGGCACTGGACAGAAAAAAAAAGCAGACCCTTTGTCCTTACCAAGACCATGTCTCTGACTGCTAAACAATTAAAGGGGCCTTTACGCGCTACCAATGTTCCTTCTCATCATTTGTAGCTAAAGAACGGGGCAGATAGGGAGGTGGGAACCATTCCCTCTAAGCCGGGAGATACAGTGCAGCATCAAATACATATTACTATATAGCGCCCTATTTTTCAGCCATACAACAGCAAGATACACAGGCCACATAGCATCCAGGTAAATAGTATTATACAGCATCCAAGTCTAGGTCAGTGAAGGGGTTAATGTTTGAATCCTGTGTGGTCTTTTGCAGTAAGGGTTGATGTTTATAGCCCTGGTTGTCCAGTGCAGTGACAGGGTTAATGTCAGCATCGCTGGTGGTTTGTGGCAATGGAGTAATTAGTGTCAGTGTACCTCCTGGTCTAGGACAGTGAAAGTGTTAACCCCTTTTGGACTGAGCCATTTTTATATTTTTGTTTTTCACTTCCCGCGTTCCAAGAGCCATATCTTTTTTATTTTTCGGTCAATAGAGCGGTGTGAGGGCTTATTTTTTGCGGGAGGAGTTGTAGTTTCTATTGGCACTATTTAAAGTACCATATAATGTACTGGGAAACTAAAAAAAAAAATATTTGCGGGCTAAAATTGCAAAACACTGAGATTCCTCCAATGTTTTTTCGGTTTTGCTTTTGCGGCTTTCACCGTGCAGGAAAAACGACAACTTAACTTTATTCTGTGGCTCAATAGGATTACAGTGTTAGTTTTTCTTTTATATTTTACTACTTTTACAATGAAAAATCTATTAATTAAAAAAAAATTGTTTGGTTTCACCACGTTCTGAGAGTTATAACTTTTTTTTTCATAGATTGAGAGATGTGAGGGCTAATTTTTTGCGGGTTGAGCTGTAGTTTTTATTGGTATCATTCTTAAATACATACAACTTTTTAATTCTGCCATTTTACATTTTTATTTTTTATGGCATTCACCGCGCGAGTGAAATAATGGTATATTGTATCAGTTCAGAGTTTAAGGACGTAGCAATATCAATTTTGTTTTATTTTTTTATTTTTTACATAAAGAAATGGGAAAAAGGGAGTTTTTTTAACCTTTAAAAATATTTTTTTTCACTGCCAAAATCTTTAATAATTTTTTTGACACCATCTATTAGTTCCCTAGGGGACTTGAACTAGCGAACATTGGATCACTGGTACAATACCCTGCAATACTAATGTATTGCAGTATATTATAATTTTTACAGACTTCTGTTAAGCCCTGCCCTGGGCTTTAATAACAACCACCGGCACCCCATGATCGCGTTGTGGGGGCACCAATGAGCTGTCAGAGGGGCCACCCGCCTCTTTTTTAACACCTCAGATGCTGCAGTCGCGATTGACCGCAGCATGTGGGGGGTTAAATGGCCAGAAACAGCAGGATCGCTGTTCCTGGCCTTTAGTCCTGGGTGTCAGCTGTAAAACACAGCTGACACCCGCATCATATTAATTTTAGGATCCTTCCTAGTCCAGGACAATTAATTTTAGAATCCCTAGTGGAGGGTATTGAAGGGGTTAATCGTTCATGCCTGGGGTTACTCAGCCTCTCCGTGTCCCAGCATTGTCTAGTTGGTAACAGGAAGTTGATCACTGATCGTTCAGTTTCCTGTTCTCACCCTGAATTGATCATAGAGATTACTGCAGGAAGGGGATAGGGAGGATGAAGCAGCTTTAAATGTACAGCTGTACAGACATCTCTATGATGGGGCAGAACTCTGCCTTATTATTAAAGGGGTAGCTCAGGTAATCTGCGGGGTAGCTTCTGAGCTATGTTGCTGCACATCTTAAAGGGGAAAGTGCAGACTACAATGGGTGGGTTGAAAAGTCTTTGGCGAGGATCTGATGGTCACTTTCATCAAAGATGATGCTTGCAGCTGGTAGGGAGGAAACACCTCCCTGCTGGGTGAGGAGTGTCATCATTGCCTAGCGATGGCAGAAATGTCCATTGTAAATGTAACTATCAATACGAAAGGCATTTATATTTACAGATCTTGCCGCAGATGATAATTTTTATGGCAGTAAGATCAATCGAGCTCGCTTATAGTTGAAATAAGTGAATCATGACTATATTTGTCCAGTGTAAATGGGCCTTAGGACTGTAATCATGTATGGGGTGGCCAAGGTCATCATCGGTCTGGAAAACAAAATCCAATCTTATAATTTTTATTATTTATTTTTGTATATAATTAAAAGATCTCGGAATATATCAAGTGTCATTGTATATTTCAATGCAGTATTTTAAATATTTAACAGCAAAATAAACAATATACAATGAGGACAAAGTCCAATAACCGAAAGGAAAAGAAGAATCCGTTGACCACGCACAGTTTGGGTCTTGACCTGGAATGAGCATTTCTGTCCCACTTGAAGAGTGTATAACAGAATGGAAAACCCCATGGACAAATAAGCCTCCCAGTGACAAATATGAAAAGCTCCGTCCCCTGCAGTATTACCACTGCCTACACATAGGGAGGTCCAGGAATGGACAAGTACCACACTGACTCATCTGTGGCCTTCTGAAGAGAAAACATGAGATTTCAGAGTTTGTATTTTAAATATAATGGGGGAAAGTAAAAGTTCTAGTAGATGGAGGACAATTAAAGTAAAGTTACTCATTAGGCCGAAGAGATACATTTTGATGGAACATTTAAAAACTTGAAGACACCACCAAGATGGGTTTATGGGTTGGCATATCGAAGAGACGGCCAGAGAGGAGCCACAGCCATGAAATTGAATGATAAGATGCAATCTTAGATAATACATTTTTCTTAACTTGCACAGGGCCCCTTTGCTATGTTCACCCCTGAAATTAATAATAATAATTCTAAAGATTTGGTTAGTGTTAAGAAATGTGGCCAAAATTATATCATCGGACTTATCTTTGTCAGCTTAATGCCATGAATCAATCTGATCATCGGGCGGCGTAGTCATGAGAATGTCTGAAGATAGGCACATGCGTCATCTCTTAACGTGATATCTACCTTTCCATAATTTGCGAATAATATTATATCTGCTCTTCTCATTGGAGGACGATTCTCTTCTTAGTAATACTGTATATCTAGAAGTTCTTTATTTTAATTTCATTGTACTCTAATAGTCATTGAGAAGCACAAAAATCCTGCAGATACTTTTATTTTATCATTTTTTCCTAATACATTTTACCGATATCATTTGGTCTTAATTCCAGTTGTTGGTCAATACTATACAAGGCACAAATTCTAGATTTATCTTCAATGCAAGTGGATCGATATAATAACAGAGATAGATAGTAATTCATTTGAGGTCAGAAGTAAACCTTAAAATCCTGACCTGCTTGAAGCCATAAAAAATTCTGACCTTTGGAATCAACGTTTGTGAGGTTATACGCCAGTTTCAGATCTGTAGGAAATTCCAATAACCAGGATTTGTAGAAACTTGATAAGTTAATTGAACAGTCAGTTTTGTTGACGTGTAGAAGACTTAAAGGGATAAAGAAATACAAAGAAATACAAGAATGTAAATGACTCAGGCAAGGGATCCCTTATTCCTTATTTTGCTTTTGATTCTGAAACATCATAGTCCCTATGGGTCCTATATTTGTGGCACTACTAGTGATTATTACCCCCTTTTATCTGTGCCATTACTAGTGGTTATCATCTGTGGTACTACTAGTGTTTAGTATTCCTCTTTTATGTGTAGCACTACCAGTGGTTAGTATTTCTCCTTTATCTAGGTCAAACTACTACTAATTGTAATCCACTTTTGTCTGTGGCACTACTAGTGGTTATTACTTCTCTACTACCTGTGGCACTACTAGTGGTTATCATTACTCTTGTATCTGTGGCATTACTAGTGGTTATCCTTCCTCTTTTATCTGTGGCACTACTAGTAGTACTCAATTTTTTTTTATCGGTGGCACTACTAGTGGTTATCATTACTCTTTTATCTGTGGCATTACTAGTGGTTATCATTCCTCTTTTATTGGTGGCACTACTAGTGGTTATCATTCCTCTTTTATTTGTGCCACTACTCATGGTTGTCACTCCTCTTTTATCTGTGGCACTGCTAGTAGTTATCATTGCTCTTTTATATGTGGCACTACTAGTGGTTAACACGCCTCTTTTATCTGTGACACTATTAGTGGATATTACTTCTCTTTTATCTGTTTCACTACTAGTGGTTAGTATTCCTCTATTATCTGTGGCAATACTAGTGGTTAGTATTCCTCTTTTATCTGTGATACTACAAGTGGTTAGAACTACTCCTTTATTTGTGGCACTACTAGTGGTTAGTTTTCCTCTTCTATATGTGGCACTACTAGTGGTTAGAACTCCTCTTTTATTTGTGGCACTACTATTGGTTAGAACTCCTCCTTTATTTATGGCACTACCAGTGGTTAGTATTCCTCTGTTATCTGTGGCACTACTAGTGGTTATCCTTGCACTTTATATGTGCCACTACTAGTGGTTAGAACGCTTCTTTTATTTGTGACACTACTAGTGGTTAGTATTCCTTTTTTATCTGTGGCACTACTAGTGGTTATCATTGCTCTTTTATCTGTGGCACTACTAGTGGTTAACACTCCTATTTTATCTGTGGCACTATTAGTGATTAGTATTCCTCTTTTATCTGTGGCACTACTAGTGGTTAGAACTCCTTTATTTGTGGCACTACTAGTGGTTAGTATTTCTCCTTTATATGTGGCACTACTAGTGGTTAGAACTCCTCTTTTATTTGTGGAACTTTTAGAGGTTAGTATTCTTCTTTTATCTGTGGCACTACTAGTGGTTATCATTGATCTTTTATATGTGGCACTACTAGTGCTTAGTATTCCTCTATTATCTGTGGCACTACTAGTGGTTAGAACTCCTCTTTTATTTGTGGCACTACTAGTGGTTAGTATTCCTCTTTTATATGTGGCACTACTAGTGGTTATTTTGCTTTTTTATATGTGCCACTACTAGTGGTTATCATTGCTCTTTTGTATGTGGCACTACTAGTGGTTAGAACTCCTCTTTTATCTGTGACACTATTAGCAGATTTCACTTCTCTTTTATCTGTGGCACTACTAGTGGTTAGTATTCCTCTTTTATCTGTGGCACTATTAGTGTTTAGTGTTCCTTTTTTATCTGCGGCACTACTAGTGGTTAGGATTCCTCTTTTATCTGTGGCACTACTAGGGGTTAGAAATCCTCCTTTATTTGTGGCACTACTAGTGGCTAGTATTCCTCTTTTATCTGTGGCACTATTAGGCTGGGTTCACACGACCTATTTTCAGACATAAATGAGGTGTATTATGCCTTGTTTTACGTCTGAAAATAGGGCTACAATATGTCGGCAAACATCTGCCCATTCATTTGCATGGGTTTGCCGACGTACTGTGCAGACGACCTGTCATTTACGCGTCGTCGTTTGACAGCTATCAAACTACGACGCGTAAATTGACTGCCTCGGCAAAGAAGTGCAGGACACTTCTTTGCAACGTAATTTGAGCCGTTCTTCATTGAAGTCAATGAAGAGCAGCTCAAGATTACAGGCGTCAATGACGCCTCGCATAATACGAGGAGCAGTATTTACGTCTGAAATGACGCAGCTGTTTTCTCCTGAAAGCAGTCTGTCTTTTCAGACGTAAAAGCCTCTCATCGTGTGCACATACCCTTAGTGGTTATCATTCCTCTTTTATCTATGGCACTACTAGTAATTAGTATTCCTCTTTTATCTGTGGCACTACTAGTGGTTAGTATTCCTTTCTTATTTGTGGCACTACTAGTGGTTAGAACTCCTCTTTTATCTGTGGTACTATTAGTGGTTAGCATTCCTTTTTATCTGTGGCACTATTAGTGGTTATCATTCCTCTTTTATCTGTGGCACTACTAGTGGTTATTACTCTTCTTTCTTCAAATTCCAGTACATTGGATTACATTTTATTTCTCTTGATTCTATATGAATATTGATAATTGTTACAATTATTATTATCACTATTAGTAATAAAACATTTCCCTATTTCAACATAGGAGCTACCTGTGGGTTAGGGCAGCAACATGTCTCCTAACATGTGGCATTAGGTTGTGCAGGGCTGGGATAAGGGATGGGAGAAGCAGGTGGTCGCCTAGGGCTCCAGTGAGGTAGGGGGCTCAATTTATTGATTTAAAAAATAAATAGCAACACTCTGCCTTTAAATTTCTTCCTTTTAGGCCTCATACCCACTTAATTTTTTTCCTCCAGGGTGCTATCCGTTTTTGTCACAGATAGCACCCTGAACCCATTCATTTCAATGGGCCCATGCACACTTCTGTTATTTTGACGGATCCGTTGTTCCGTTCTGTCAAAAGTAGAGCATGTCCTACTTTGGTCAGTGATTCCGTGAACGTGGGGCCCATAGAAGTCAATGGGTCTGTCAAAAAAACGGACGGCATACAAAAGGCTTCCGTGTGCCGTCCGTTTTTGACGGATCCGTTGCCCTAGCAAGGGCGTGCCAAAGTTCACACACTGGGTCATGTGACAAGTTCAAATAAAGTTCAATACCTTCCGTTTTCTTAACGGAAACACAGAAGCAAAACGGAAGCACAACGTCTGTTTAAAACGGAAACACGGAACGGACACTAAGTACAGACGGAAACCACACGGATACCAAAACGGACACATGGATCCGTCAAAAACGGCTGAGAAAACGGTGATGGAAGTGTGGATGAAGCCTAACAGATGCTTTGTCTAATTGGCTTATAATGTTTTTGACACAACCGTTTATACATATATGGATATTCCATGTACAGACAAAAATGCATTTTGCTGGGTGAATCATGGCTGATATCTGAGCGATTTTCCATCCACCAGCTATTATATTGGACTTCAGGCACCAAGGGTGAGGGGGCGCATGATGAAACTTCTGCTATGGTACCAAGATAGTTTGTCTTGCCCATGGCCCTGTAAAAATTCCTGTGCAAATCTATGCATACAATCTCATTAGTATGGGGTGGGGCATGGATATAATCTATGGGTGACACATCGATGTCATATTTGTCCTCTAGACCCCGTGAATGTAGAGATTCTGCTCACAGGTTAAATATTTCTCGAAAATTCTTTGATTGCAAAGTCTGTGATCCCAGTTTGCAGCTAATCTGTTATTTCCTGAGATCTTTGCATGGAAGGGTTAACACTTCATTTTCGGTATGAACATTTGCCTGTTTGCCGTCTCCTCTCTCCGGACCTTTATACTTAATAGTTTCTTTGTTTAATAACTTCTTTCTGTGAGTAATATGCATATCTCATCTCACTTACAAATGACTTTCCGTGTAATTCAACAATACAAATGCGCTCTTCAAAGTTATATAAATAAGAAACGGAAGACAAATATTTGCTCTGATCTACAAGTTGCAGACAGCTCATCCAGAAAAGACACAATACATAAAAACATCCAGGAAAATAAACGACTTGAATTTTCACAAGGAAATTTTACGATTCACATAGAAACCGAGGAGAAAGTTATTTACTGCTTCTAGTAATGGATGGCTGAGGGCACTGATCCCAAATAGACTGTTTAAGTTCTTACTGCCCAGGTGTAAATTTAAAGGGGTTCTCTTCTTTAGAAAACCTATTTTCAAATACCCTGTTGGAAAATTCTGATCGGATACAAACAGCGTGTCTCTCTGGAGGACCTGATAGGTCTATGCATTACACGGACGGCCCATTGATTTAATTGTGCACCATGTAATGCTCCATTTTTCCTGTGGTGGCACTGCAGGGGAATTAAACACTTGCTGCCAGGTTTCCAAGCAGATCACAGCTTATCACTAGGGGTCCCAGCAGGAGGACAACCTGTGATCATCTTATTTTTGGAGAAGTCTTCTATTAAAATGGGATTAAGGAAAACAGACAACACCAGATCTTCAGATAAAGGCTAAGTTAGCAGTGAGCTGAGGGAAGAGAAGGGACATAGATACTTGATGATAATTAAAGGAGTTTTCCATGTTTTTTTTTTAATCTAGCTCTCATCTTCATGAAGAGCAACAGGGCTTTCCCATTAGAGGCATTAAAAAATATGACCTCCCTCGCTTTGGCACCTGCTGACCTGAGTATGTTGTATTTAAATATTGCCGTGACCCTCAGGTCCGTACATGGACTCCCCTCATTCTCTATGCAATGTCTCTCACTCTGGAGGACACAGAACTTCAGTGCAGAACATCCCCAGCCCATTGATTGTAATGAGAACTGTGTATGCTTAATTTTCCCTATGGCAGCCCACTAGCTCCTCTAAAGATTACGATTAATTGCTGGGGCTTTCAGCAGTGGGATACTCTGTGATCAGCTTATCATCCAGAAACCCTTAAGGAAAAATGGATTGTCGGAAGTGGACAACCCCTTTAAACTAAGAAACTTTTTTTCTAAGCCAAAAGTTACTTAGAGGTACGGCCTGGGCTGTGTAAAAGAGCGCCGATCAAGGAGACAGCTCGTTGATCGGCGCTCGTTTGCTCCTTTCACAAGGAGCTATGGATGGGGACGAGCGCTCGTTACTCCGATCGCTCATCCCAATACATTATTATCATGTCGGCAGCGCGTCTCCCTGTTTACACCGGGAGATGTGCTGCCCACAACGATAATATTTTCAGTATTTAAAATGATAGAATCAGCCGATGAGCGCGCGTTTGCTCGTTCATTGGCTGCTCGTTGCCCTGTTTACACAGTGCAATTATCGGGAACGAGCGTTCTGTGAAAGAAAAAAAGATTTGGAAAGTTTCCTTAATGTTTTAATAACTATTATATCTATAAATTAATGTGGATGTGTAAATATTTTCATTTGCAGCACATTCACATGTGTTTGCTGGGCTACTCTCAGATATAAAATCATTGAGATCACATTCAGTGGGACACTTGTTCCCAGTATCTATTAGACATATATATGGTGACTGCAGACAATCGGCGACATGTGGCGTCCAAATTTGCTCAACATTATAGGCCATAGGATTGCATAGACTCTGTGTGTTATCCAATGTGGCAAGAACATGATGGCCTCCAAATATTATGAATGACTCACTGGTTCCTCACAATGCAGAAAAAATTGAATACAGCAGCTCCATCCCCCTTCTCCCGCTTCTCCCTGTCTTCTATTTAATGTTTTACACTAGATGGATTTTTAGGGGACTGAGGAGGTTACAAAGAGTTTGCAGGTAGACAAGGTTAATACATGTTGCTGGAAGGTGAGGAAGATGACAATTTCCCCTAATAGTCAAACGAAAGAGTGATAATTCCAGGTACTTTTTATGGATACACAGGAATTGGGATGTGTCTGATCTCTGGGGGCCTCACTTCGGGGACCTCTATCATCACAAGATCGGAGGTCCTGTGTGCACTGCTCGAATGGAGCGGCGGTTGTTTTATTCAACTCTATGAGACTGACGGAGATGGCTGAGTGCTGTACTCGGCTACCTCTGTCTGTCCCATAAAGTTGAATAGAGCACATGCACGACCGACGCTTTATTCTGTTCTCGTGATCGGTGGGGGTCCCTGCGATTAGACACATCATCTATCCTGCGGATAGAGGATAAGTGTCATTCGTGGAAAAAAAAAACCTGGAAAATGATAATTCTATTGCTGATATATCTAGGATTAGATGTCTCAGAATTTACAGTTTATTCTTGCCGAAAATTTGTTTGTTTCCATTTGATCCCAAATGGACAGAGAGTTTTTTTTCCCGAGCAGTTTCCAATCTCCACCTTCATAAGCTGCCAAACCATGCGGTAGGTTGAATGTCCCAGGACAAATTTACTGTCCAATTTATTCTGGTTAACTCAGCAAAATGTGCTGTAAAATCTCTGCATATGCATTCCTTTTCTTTATTTTTCCCAAACTACTCCCGCACGCCCTTCCCCTCCTCCCCGTCCCTATTGTGTTAGAAGTAGTTTCTATGCAAAAATCTTGTGCACGACACAGTAACTCATCCTTAACGGCCTTTTACACCAGCGGATAAATGGCCGGTGCAGCAAGCGCCGATCAACGACACGTCATTGATCGGCGCTCGTTTGCTCCTGTCACACGGAGCTATGGATGGGGACGAGCAGTCGTTACTCCGATCCCTCGTCCCCATACATTATCATCCTGTCGGCAGCGCGTCTCCCTGTTTACACACCAAGATGTGCTGCCGACAAAGATAATATTTAACTTTTTTAAAACAATACGATCAGCAGATGATCGGGCGTTTGCTCGTTCATCTGCTGATCGTTCCCCTGTTTACACAGGACAATTATCGTCAACGAGCGTTATATGAACCCTTGTCTGCCCGATGATCGCCCAGAGTAAAACCCCCTTTAGTTGCTCTATAAAACTCACGTACTGCATCATAACTACTTAGGGCATGCCCCCACGTGGCGGATTTCCTCCGCAACTGTCCGCATCAATGCCGCACAGAATCTGCGTTGCAGATTCTGCGGCGGATCTGCCCAAAATGTGCAGTAAATTGATGCGGACTAGCTGCTGCGGACTGCGGGAAAAGTGCTTCCCTTCTCTCTATCAGTGCAGGATAGAGAGAAGGGACAGCACTTTCCCTAGTGAAAGTAAACAAATTTCATACTTACCGGCCGTTGTCTTGGTGACGCGTCCCTCTTTCGGCATCCAGCCCGACCTCCCTGGATGACGCGTCAGTCCATGTGACCGCTGCAGCCTGTGATTGGCTGCAGCCGTCACTTAGACTGAAACGTCATCCTGGGAAGCCGGACTGGAGACAGAAGCAGGGAGTTTTCGGTAAGTATGAACTTCTATTTTTTTACAGGTTGCTGTATATTGTGATCGGTAGTCACTGTCCAGGGTGCAGAAACAGTTACTGCCGATCGCTTAACTCTTTCAGCACCCTGGACAGTGACTATTTACTGACGTCTCCTAGCAACGCTCCCTTAATTACGGGAGCCCCATTGACTTCCTCAGTCTGGCTGTAGACCTAGAAATACATAGGTCCAGCCAGAATGAAGAAATGTCATGTTAAAAAAGCAAGACGCATCCGCAGCACACATAACATGTGCATGACAGCTGCGGACTTCATTGCGGAAATTAAAATCTTCATTGAAGTCAATGGAGAAATTCCGCCATGAGTCCACAACCAGTCCGCCACTGCTCCGCAACATCCATTGTATGCTGCGGACACCAAATTCCGCACCGCAGCCTATGCTCCGCAGCGGAATTTTCAGCCTCGTCTAAACGAAGCCTACTAAAAAGAAGTGGAAGGCAATGGAGAAACGGCTCCGCTGCGGATTAACGCTGCGGAGTGTCCGCAGCGGAATTCAAGAGCAACTCCGCCACGTGTGGCTTTGCCCTTAGGGAAGTTTCATCTATGAGAATCTTCGCCTCTCCCACCCCATACAATACATGGCTTATGTAATTTGCTGTTTGCTGTTCATCTTAGGACACAAATGTAAAGGGAATCTTCATGGTGTTACCTATTTCCACCACTGGGGTCATGGAAGATAATCTACTGTCTCTATTACTGCAGCTGGGAGATGCAGAATAATTTACCTCTTGCATATGGAATTGCATTGTGCTGATGTGAGCACTTTCCGATGATCACCAGTAAAATTTTCTTTTCCGAGTGGCTGTGGCATTTTCTAATCCAGTCTTAACCCTTATTGTTGCAGGAACACAATGCTGATGTATAGACCGCTGTGCATGGGATGCATTCACGGGATACATGTGTGCTGTTAGCATCCATTTATAGATGTAGTAGAGCTGAATTTGTAATTTACCGCTTGGAAAGTTCTTAATGTAGGATAAGAAGAGTGTGGCTATTTAAAGCTACAAGGGATGTTTTATCCAGTGGCAATAAAGAGTGAAGAGGTTATGATTGTAATGTGATCCCTGCGTCTTTAGGGCCCATAGATAATGCACACCCCTGTGGTATAAGTGTGTATGATCCTGGAGAGTTTGGATCAGAGGTGCTATGACATGTTAAAAATACAGCAACATGTGAAGTCAGCTGTAGAAAGGCAATGGGTCCAAGCATAGCGTCTACACTAGTCCAATATAGGGTTGTATGAGGTTAGAAAAAAAAGGGTCTGCTTCTTTTTTCTAAGAAATAGCATTACCCTTTGCCATGGGCTCTGCCTAGTGTTGAAGTTCAACCCCATTTACTTGATTGAGGTTAAGCTGCAATACCGGACACCGCCCATGGACTAGAGAGGCGCTGTTTCATGAAAAAAGGCAAATCCTTATTTTTGAAGACACACAACACCTTTAATAAGTCAGATATGTGATTATCAATGAATATCAATTGTTTTCTTAATGGCAGTTGTCTTTTTACCTGCCATTAAGGGCAAACATAGATTAATCGTCCATGGCATTTCAGGATACACCTTATAGAAGCTTAAAGGGGTATTCTCAACTCTTACATTTATGGCATATCCACAGGATATGCTATAAATGTCTGATAGATTCAGGTCCCACCTCTGGGTCCACACCTATCTCTGGAAGGGGGCACACTGATCCCCGTTTTACCTTGTCCCGCTTTTGCTCCTCTCCGGCCAGTGATTTACGAGGTGGCCAGGAGTACAGAAACAGCTGAGCTCGCTGAGTTACCCTATTTCCACAACCCTCTTTCACTTCTATGGGAGTTCTGGGTAAAGCATAGCTCAGCAAGCACGGCTGTTTCTGTACTCCCGACCAACTCGAAAATCAGTAACTGCAGACAAGGTAGAATGAGGGTCAGGGGGCCCCGTTCTAGATATCGGTGCAGATCCCAGAGGTGAGACCCACATCTATCAGACATTTGCGACATATCCTGTAGATTTGCCATAAATGTCCTAGATGAAACTATGTATGAATAAATTCAATGTAGCCTAGGTTCCTTTGTGTCCTAGTTTAGCTCGATCTTCCCTTAGATCCCGTCTGCCCTACAATGTTAGCACAATATAAGAAATCTAAGGGAAATGGGGGAAGAACAAGAATATTTTCTGCACCCGGCTGAGTGGTAGGCAGTGTGGTGGCATGAAGAAGGAGCACAGAGGGCAGAGACGTAGCTTGAGAGAGCTGGCGAGTCGTGTGTCCCAGGTATTGGCTGCCAGGAGGAAGCCAACAAGTCACTCTACCTTTGCCAGAGTAATTAAACACAGGACTATGGCAACAAAGTAAGGCCCCATGCACACTACTGTAAAATCGCCCGTAATTACGGACCGTAATTTCATTTCTATGTCTACGGGAGGGTGTCCGTGCCGTAGAAAAAGGCCGAAAAAAATAGGACATGTCCTATCTTTTTATTTCAAGGACCGTGCTCCTATACTATCTAATGGGAGCATGGCCCGTAAAAACGGCCGGCTAACCGCGGCCGTCCGCTGCCGGCCGTGCCCGTAATTACGGGTCGTAATTACGGGCAAGGTTGTGTGCATGGAGCCTCAGTCTTTGCCCCGAGTACAGAAACAACTCTGCTATAAGGGGCCGCTGCTCGATTTTTACCATGGTCCCCCTTCTGTGTGTCTACGTCCTTGACCTCAGCCAAGCATTGTAGAACACGGGCCGCTATAGGGTTTGCACTTTTGGCACATTGGAGAACATAATAAAGCAATGGTAGCAGATCAGTGTTTGTATTTGAGGTAGCAGTTGTCCGGCTGGGATTGTGGGGGTGATTGGGGGTGTCTTTAGAAGCCTTTGTATTGTTGGATGTCCCTATGGGCATTTGCATAGCAGCAGATAATTTTTTCCAGCACATCTTGGTATGCGTAAGCAAAAAAAAAAAAAAAAAGCAAGCGAGTGAATAGACACATAGTTTCCGACCCACAACACCTAAACATGTGGAGCAGAAATATAAACTGTGTTCAGTGGTCGGAAAAATGCTTGTATTATCCGAGCTGATCTGTAGTGGAGAGTGAATAACCGCAAACATCCCTTTATCTTCCTGCGTCTGACATCCTCTACAAAAACAGAGACACACAGGACAGAGGCGAGACCAAACAAAGGACTGTACCAAACAGAAATGTATAATTATTTAGCAAATGCAATGCAGATTTCTATCACAAGTACAGATGCAGCAGAGCCGAGTTTATCATCTAAGGGCATGACCACACATGGCGGAATTCCTCCGCAACTGTCCGCATCAATGCCGCACAGAATCTGCGTTGCAGATTCTGCAGCGGATCTGCACAAAATGTGCAGAAAATTGATGCGGACTGGCCGCTGCGGACTGCAGGAAAAGTGCTTCTCTTCTCCCTATTCAGTGCAGGATAGAGAGAAGGGACAGCACTTTCCCTAGTGAAAGTCAAAGAAATTCATACTTACCGCCCGTTGTCTTGGTGACGCGTCCCTCTTTCGGCATCCGGCCCGACCTCCCTGGATGACGCTCCAGTCCATGTGACCGCTGCAGCCTGTGCTTGGCCTGTGATTGGCTGCAGCCGTCACTTACACTGAAACGTCATCCTGGGAGGCCGGACTGGAGACAGACGCAGGGAGTTCTCGGTAAGTATGAACTTATATGTTTTTTACAGATACATGTATATTGAGATCGGTAGTCACTGTCCCGGGTGCAGAAACAGTTACTGCCGATCGCGTAACTCTTTCAGCACCCTGGACAGTGACTATTTACAGACGTCTCCTAGCAACGCTCCCGTCATTACGGGAGCCCCATTGACTTCCTCAGTCTGGCTGTAGACCTAGAAATACATAGGTCCAGCCAGAATGAAGAAATGTCATGGTAGTAAAAACAATACGCTCCGCAGCACACATAAGATCTGCGGACTTCATTGCGGAATTTTGACTCTCCATTGAAGTCAATGGAGAAATTCCGCCATGAGTCCGCAACCAGTCCGCCACTGCTCCGCAACAGACAGAGCATGCTGCGGACACCAAATTCCGCTCCGCAGCCTATGCTCCGCAGCGGAATTGTACGCATCGTGTAAACGAACACTGCTAAATTAAAGTGAAAGTCAATGGAGAAACGGCTCCGCTGCGGATTAACGCTGCGGAGTGTCCGCAGCGGAATTTAAGTGAAATTCCGCTATGTGTGAACCCGCCCTAAGTGTTCGGGACTGCATTGTGTTAGCACTCCAAGATAAAATAATGTAGCAGATTTTACTGCAGTCCTATGTAAAACACAGACAATTGTAAAGTCACCAAATGGCACTCAGCTTTACTGCATCTTGCAAACTGAGCTCTGCTAGATAAGTAGTTCCAGCTCACACTGTATAAATATTGGATTATTATAATTTATGACAATTTATGTAACACTTATGCATTAGGGTTGCTATATATTAGGTATATAATTCATATATTCACAAGTGATGGTGTCTACTGTACATTTAAGTGAATGGGGCTGAGCTGTAATATCAGGCATAGTCCATGTCCAAGAGCGGCACTGCTTCCATGAAAAAAGTAGGCTTCATTTTTATAATCTGAGACAACCTCTTTTAATCTGACTTTAAAGGAGACAATCTGCTTTTAATAAATGTCTGACGTGTCATAAGGACATGTCAGAAGTCTTCATAAGTGATAGAACATACACATTAGGTAAATGTCTGAGATGATCTAGTGTGTATGGAGCACCCTAGATGTTCTGACATCAGTGGGAAGAAGGACCATGCATGTTGGGTTTCAACACGTCCAATCCTTTATTCCACTGAAGATAAATAGTTTCAGGGGTACCAGGCAGCGGCTTATCTCCCTTTTCCTTAGCGAACTCCCCCCAGTTGTTCTTGTAATATCACAGCAGCACAGAATCTGCACGCTCCTCTCCTGAAATATTCTGTGCTGCTGTGAACTCTGCTCTTACCATTACGTAGCTCAGTCTGTTACCTCTCCTTCACTCCTGTCCTCAATAACACCTTCACATGATTGGCAAGTCACCACCCCGCACAAGATCCGCACGCTCATTTCCTGAAATACTCTGTGCTGCTGTGAACTCTGCTCTTACCATTACGTGGTGACTTGCCAATCATGAAGGTGTTATTGAGGACAGTAGTGGAGGAGAGGTAACAGACTCAGAGCTACGTAATGGTAAGAGCAGAGTTCACAGCAGCACTGAATCTGCACGCTCATCTCCTGAAATGCTCTGTGCTGCCTTAAACTCTGTGGACAGGTCAGGATCCTGTTTCTTTTAAATGCTGCACAATAGCGCAGCCTTATATAGTGGATCGAGCGGGTTCCCTAGCAGCATTTAAAAGAAACAGGATCCTGACCTGTCCACAGAGTTTAAGGCAGCACAGAGTATTTCAGGAGAGGAGCGTGTGATTGGCTGCAGAGGCCGCTGCAGCCTGTGATTGGCTGCAGAGGCGGTCACGTGGGATGAAGCGTCATCCCTGGAGGCCGGCCTTCTGACGTCATCCTGACGTGCGTGACCGCCACTACAGCCTGTGATTGGCTGCAGCGGCGACATGGATGAAACATCATCGCTGGAGGCCGGACAGGAGGAATGTAAGTATGAACGTATATTTTTAATTTTTTTTTATTACATTAAAATTGTATTTTCCGCGCGCCGAGCATGTACTGTCAAGGTTGCTGAAAGAGTTAGTGTAGCCCATTAACTCTATCAGCACCCTGGACAGTACCATGCTCGGCGCACGGAAATTACAGGTTCGGTCCGAACTAGTTCGGTCCGAATCTAACTTTTTCGTGAAATTCGGCGAACTAGCCGAACCAAACTTTTCATAAGTTCGCTCATCTCTATCCCTAATGATCCAGGGCGGTGAATGTTTAAAATCTCCAATATCAGGTTGCTCAGGAAATAGGTGGAGGGGCTTGGTAATTGCACAATTTGCCCACCCATAACACCAGCCCTGCTTATATATGGCAGTCAGAGGAGGTGCTTATCTTATGTGTATGCTCAGCATTAACGTTCTATTCATAATGGTATCATTATTACAGTGATTGGTGGGAGTCTCAGCTCATTGCCCCCAATGCAAACTTCTCATGTTTCTGTGACTTGTCAAATGTTGTTAAAACTTCAAAGAGGTCCGTCACCTCTCCAGACATGTCTGTTTGAATAAATACTCATATTCCCCACCATATTTTCTTAGAACTCTGCACTGTGCCTTTCCTCTGTTATTCCTCCTAGAATGGCATATTTAAAGGTTTTAACTGAATATGTTCCAGAATAGTTATTTTATAGGGAATACAAGTATTTACTAAAACAGACATGTCAGGAGAGGTGACAAGTTCTCTCTATAAAGGGACAAAATGCTGGCAACCTGTATCTGCCACTAGGGGGAGATTATGAGCTTATAGCATTCTGTTTTATTATTGCGCTCAATGTATAGGCAGTATGCAGTAAGCTTCTAGGCTCCTCTTATTGGTGGCTAAGATAAACCAAGTGAATCGTTAAGTTGGGCAGGGAGCCCCCTTTAAATGATGGAATACACTTTGTACAGATGTAGCCATCTTTATCTTAACTTTTAACATTAAATACACATTGTCAAGAAACTTTTGGTTAACTTTTTAGATGTTTTTTCTTGTGTGATGTCACTCTGCAGCAAGTTATCAGAGTCAATATAAACTTGGCTACATCAGTATGTGAATGAGTACTAGTAAAAAGTAAAACCCGCAGAAACAATGACAATTTTAAATGACTTCCCAATAAATTCTCCAGAAATTCACTTAAGACAAAGGTATTATTCCTTGAACTGACAGCGCGCTTGTCCCTAAAGACACAATCCCACACAATGAGATAATATGTGAAATTCCCGGATTTATCTATGACTCTTACTGGAAAGGTCTGGACAAAACATTAATTTACATTGTATCTCAGCAGCAACGATATAATGTGTGACTGCAAGAGATGAAAAATAAAATGGGATCTGCAGAGAGAGGGATGAGGTGAGGGCAAAGCATCTACTCCGAATAATACCTTATCTGACCTTCCATAAAAGGCGGCAGGAATCCCAATGGTGGAGCGTTGTATAAGACGATCAATCACCGGCTGAAACAGATATTTACAGTATATGTCACTGACTCCACGTACTGTAACTGCACTTATTACATCCACGTGCAGAGAGAATATCCAACTACAGCAGCAGCTAATCACATTAATATCCCCAAAGTAGAAAGAATAGTGTTACCCATCATCTATAACGCAGGCACTAGCACTTTTAACCAGCGTACGCATTACATCGTTATTAACCTGTGCTCTGCCATAAGAACTGAACCGCTTTATCCTTGACCCATCAATCCAATAATAATAGACTACAACATAGCTAAGGGGAACAGTCATAAAATCTAAAAAGAGAAAAACACATATAAACTCTACTATCGATCTATCTATCTATCTATCTATCTATCTATCTATCTATCTATCTATCTATCTATCTATCTATCTATCTATCTATCTATCTATCTATCTATCTATCTATCTATCTTCCTATCTATCTATCTATCTATCTATCTATCTATCTATCTATCTATCTATCTATCTATCTATCTATCTATCTATCTATCTATCTCTCTCTCTCTCTCTCTCTCTCTCTCTCTCTCTCTCTCTCTCTATCTATCTATCTATCTATCTATCTATCTATCTATCTATCTATCTATCTATCTATTTATATCCATTCTAGATATCACACAAACTCTCCATATTTATGTATTCTTCCTGGCACTATACAACATATAATATTAAAAACATTAATAATTTAGCAATAATTAGATATAGGTTGACTATGGCTCAGAGAAGAATAACTTATCCAGATGATGACTACAAACCCTGTGGCCTTAGATTTAGGGTCCACTCTTGAAAACCTGGGGATTGTGAGGTCATTGGATACTTCCACCATTGATTTTAGTTGACTGAGGCGCTGCAATTTCAGAGAAAAATCATCCAATACTCCAATAAACTGAAAAATAATGGATTTTACATGAGGAGCTCATTGTCAATGTTATGACTATGGATGACACATAATTAATAGGGAATCTGATATTTTATAACGAGAAGAGGATATAGGTAGGGTCAAGGATATAAAGTATAGATTGTAGATAATTCATTGTAGATTATTGTACCCTTGTACCTATAGTTGTCAGCCCAAATAGTTGCTACCTCAGATTGTATGATCTGCATATAGAATAGGGACCATAGGGAGAATATCTCGGTAATAAAGTGCCATAAGAAAGCTACAAAAGGCGGCACAAGGAATGCCTACAGTATAGTGACCACGTGCCACCATACAGGGTCCGTGTCTACGGCTCTACCATGTTCATGAGGCCGAAGGTCTATGATAACAAAGGGATGGAGATGGATGCAGAAAATGTTTCCTCTTCTAGAATTACAGCTTCATCTCTATCCAATTTTTTATTATGTAGATCCAAAAAGAACGACAGCCCTCCATACTAATGCGGGATTTACATAAAAAATAATAATAATGCTGAGATCTTAAATTTACTCTTAGTCTTTACACTGTCTTCAAACAGATTTAGCTGAAAGTGTCGTTGGCTGCGACTATGAATGTATAATCCTACAGACAAACAGTCAGGGAGAACATCCCAGCGCCTAATCCAGAGAAGATGAACACATATGTCATTTTTGACAATTACGTTAAATATTTATAAGAGGGACAGCGACTCCATGAAACCAAGGTATTCAATCTCCATCACGATGGATCTATGGATATTTCTGAATTACATTAGCATGATATTTCTGCTCTGTTTATCCACAGACCAAAACCAATAAAAAGACTTGTCTCTCTTGACGTGACCTCACCGTAGACCTGTTCTCCTAATTGGAACAGAGACCATGAGCAACACTGTTGGTTTCTAAACTTCATCACTCTTTACCTTTTTAATGGCCATCGACTCATACCCAAAACCTTTGAGGCCATTTTTTTATCAATTGGTCAAAAATAAACCTAAAAAAACCCTAATTAACATAACAAAGTACCTAAATATCTATTTCACTGAGATCACCAAGCCAGCACCAGTTTGAAGACTTCCATAAATTGTTTCCCCAGTTCCGAATAATTCTGAATAATTAGGCAATAGTGATCTAATAGCTATGGGCTCCCTCCAGAAATTAGATAAAAGGGTATACATTTTCAGAAACATTGCCGTTCTTGTCCATGGGGGTCCAAAAATAGCTTATTGACCAGTGTCCAGTGAGGTTTAAGTTAAAAAAGAATTCAATATGCCCATTAAGTAATTTGAGAAACCTTAAAGGGGTCGATTGAAAATGATAAAAAATGGTCTTCTGGAAGCAGCGCCACAATTATTCATGGGCTTTGTAGGGTACTACAGCTCAGTCTCATTCAAGGGAAAGGGGCTAAGTCGTAATACCAGACACAGTCCATCAACAGGAGTGACTCTCTTTTTTTTAATCTCAGAAAAGGTTTGTCACATTACTTGATAGACCTATTGAACTCTAGGGTTTAGCTATAGGTGATCAAAAGGTTGTAGTCACACCCAGACCCTGGTTCCTGACGGGGCCTAAAGACCCCTCTGCCACATAAGAACTTACCAATATTATAAATGTCACATAGTGGGTGAGGGGCCTGTTACAAATTTTGCATTTGGGCCTAGGAGCTTCAAGTTCTGCTTTATTTTTAATATCCCTGACAAAATTGGTTGTTACCTCGTCCAGATGCCTTCAAAGATATGAAATGTTCAAAATGGAGCCCTACATGGGGAACATAAATCTTAAAAAATTTCTTTACCATAGTGAAGAAAGGTTGATAAATCTGCAAATGAGATTACCGCTGACCTGCAATGTTTTAAATGGTTAACTCGGCATTACAGATGGGCCTCATTGACGGTAACTCAAAAACAGCAGTGTTTCTGGGAAAGGCATGAAAAATGTCAGTCTTTATTTACACCACCACTTAGCCATGTGATGGTCGTTTTAATGAGCTAACGAAGAAAGGGCAATTCCGGTGCCAAATCCCCATAAATCAGATTCAAAACCTATTAACTTTATTAGTGTTTAGGAAAACAGAAAGCCCTTGTTTCTGGCCCTCCGCAGATGCCCGTCACCTTTTAGAGTGAAGTTTTTATAGTGTGTAATTTGATGTGGCCCTGGGCCTCTATATCCGCCATTAAGAAAAACACAAACCAGGTGGAAAATGTTTAGGAAACTTCAGGGTTCCAGTTTCACGTGACCTGTTGTAACCCATTAGGAGAAATTCGATCTGGGTCAAATGAGTGAAAAAGAAAACAAATTTCAAATTGGATTTTTTTTTTAAATTCTATTTCTGGGGAAGGGTGATAAGCTTTACCTGAATGCAAATCATAATGAATTTGTGAGGTAGGCAATTGGCCACCAAAATTAATATAGTCATTTTTCATTTTATTTTAATGCAAAACATCACCTTTCCTCTGACATATTCTAATCCGCCATGCTGAATAAGAAAAAAAAAATTGCTCAGGATTACTGATGCCATTTTCGTATTATATTTTGGATAAAACGAGGAGGGAATTAGCTCCAATCTACTGGTCTTCAGCAATCAGAGGTATATTATTAAGCATTTTACAGCAACGAAAAAAATAATCTTATTTCTTATGGCCATAAAGTTCTGTTTTATTTGAACGACTGTCTTACTGCTGAATTACCATTTCATAAAAATCCAGGGGCCCATTTATAGGTGATCGGTGAGAAAAAAATGGCGCCATTTCCCTCACATGTCGCTATTATGTCACGTGGTACCATACAGCGGCACGCGGGGGCCATAGGGATTCTATGTGCTGGCGTATACACTCCTGTTTTGCAGAAACCAATAAAAGCCCAGATTTAATTTTTTTTAATCTTTTTGGAAATTGATAGCAAACCTCTTATCAGACACATTTTTAATACTAGCAATAATCACATATACAGAAAGACTATATTTATTAATGATATAGAAGATGGGATTATTAGCACTATTTCTATTTATGCAGATGACACCAAGCTATGTAATATAGTTCAGACTATGGAAGATGTTCATGAATTACAGGCAGATTTAAACAAACTAAGTGTTTGGGCGTCCACTTGGCAGATGAAGTTTAATGTAGATAAATGTAAAGTTATGCATCTGGGTACCAACAACCTGCATGCATCATATGTCCTAGGGGGAGCTACACTGGCGGATTCACTTGTTGAGAAGGATCTGGGTGTACTTGTAAATCATAAACTCAATAACAGCGTGCAATGTCAATCAGCTGCTTCAAAGGCCAGCAGGATATTGTCGTGTATTAAAAGAGGCATGGACTCGCGGGACAGGGATGTAATATTACCACTTTACAAAGCATTAGTGAGGCCTCATCTAGAATATGCAGTTCAGTTCTGGGCTCCAGTTCATAGAAAGGATGCCCTGGAGTTGGAAAAAATACAAAGAAGAGCAACGAAGCTAATAAGGGGCATGGAGAATCTAAGTTATGAGGAAAGATTGAAAGAATTAAACCTATTTAGCCTTGAAAAAAGACGACTAAGGGGGGACATGATTAACTTATATAAATATATGAATGGCGCATACAAAAAATATGGTGAAATCCTGTTCCTTGTAAACCCCCTCAAAAAACAAGGGGGCACTCCCTCCGTCTGGAGAAAAAAAGGTTCAAGCTGCAGAGGCGACAAGGCTTCTTTACAGTGAGAACTGTGAATCTATGGAATAGTCACCGCAGGAGCCGTCACAGCAGGGACAGGAGATGGCTTTAAAAAAGGGTTAGATAATTTCCTAGAACAAAAAAATATTAGCTCCTATGTGTAGAAATTTTTCCTTCCCTTTTCCCTTCCCTTGGTTGAACTTGATGGACATGTGTCTTTTTTCAGCCGTACTAACTATGTAACTATGTAACTATATATGGCCTACGCTGAACTTTACTATAACGAACCTCTGAAGAAAACTGAGCGAGGCCCACAGAGGACTGCGCTTTCCTAGCTCTGCTGTCACTTCTTTCTAGCTATCAGCAGGGGGTCACAATGTCGATCAGACACTTTTGGCATATCCTAGCAATAAGCCATCACAGTCCCAAGTAAGATAACCCCTTTAGAAGGTCTGCTTATTTCCAGAAACAGCGCCACTGTAGTCCAGTGGCTGTATCTGGTATTGCAGCTCAGCCCCATTCAAGTGAATGAGGCTGAGCTACAATGCTGGACTCAGCCTAAATACAAGAGTGGCGCTGATTCTGGACAAAAATGTTTCAGAAAAAATAAATATATAAAATATCTAATTAAAAAATGGACAAAAATTTAGGCCCAAAAAAATGCATCAATCATCGAATTGTTTGTTTATTCTTGTGTCGGGGAAATACAATGTCTTACACTATTTGCTTATCTATTAAATATTTATTTTTTTCAGTGAAATATGTCAACTTTTTGTACTCGCTCATGACAATAGCTGCTCGTTCGTGCTTATTTACATTATTTTCATTGTTTAATCTGCTTAAACAGCTTTCCACTCAATTAGCCTTCATTAACGTTAACTGCGTTTGACAAGTATGTTATTATCTTTACCGTTTACTTGGCCGCTCGTTGATGGAATGATAAATCCGTTGATTTGGTTATGTGCAGAAAAAGGTGCAAAATTAGCTTTACATATATGTCTGGATGATTGAAGGGTGCTGGAAAGAGAACATTAGCAACACATATTACAGTACAACAGGGGGACTGGGGGGGTGATGGCGGCTCGAGCAGCGGGGGGCACTAACTGAGCTTTCATTTAAAGTGAGTATATGACTGGTCCCCCAAACTATAATTCGTCATTTATACTGCTAGTATTTTCATGCGACCAAAACCTCTGCACCCCCGATAGTTACGCCCTTGCTTAAACCCACCATAAATATGGCCGACCATGCATGTTAATTTCAATGGTAAGAAGGAGACAAGCCCTGCTAGATACCTTAGAAACATGTTACAGTTAATTGTCTGCGGTTCCCATCAATTTCGGTGCGATCTACCAACATTAAAGGGGTATTCCCATCTTATAAGCTTCTGGCATATCGCTAGAATATGGCATAACGTTATGATGAGGGGAGTCTGACCTCTGTGACCCCCCTCTAATCATGAGGTCTCTTCGGCTTATTTCATGGAGATTCCCTGCGCAGGGAATGGCCACACTGCTCCACTCATGCGTTGTAGTTGGAGGTGGCCGGGAGCATCATGTACTAGAAAATGCTTTCATACTTTTCCAAAAATATTCCCTCAATACATACCGTAAAAAAAAGACTTTATTAGAATGAGCTTCAAGAACATGGTTGAAGTTTGACTCATTGCAGCCACCATCAGTGGTGTAGGTATAGGGGTGCAGAGGTTACTGTCGCACCCAGGCTCTAATATCTGAGGGGATCTGATGTCCTCTGTGTCATGAAAGAGATCACCATGGTACGTAACAGTTTTTGATTTTGTATTGGTGCCCTGGAGCTACAGGCTATGCCCTTGGCCACCGTGTTGTGTCTTTTGAGGACCATCAGTGTCTTCTCTACTATGATAAATGCTTCGATTTCATGAGGAATATAAATGAAAGACCTCAGTAAGGACCGAGGCTCGTGTCAGTCTGTTTGTAAACAGAGAAACCAGAATGCAAACTCAATAATGGCCGCTTAGATCTTCATGTTGGACATGATGTATTGTCCTGTCACTGTCTTGTCTCAGAATTGTGAAGTGGAAGCCAATTTTCCCCGGAGGCTCTTTTAACCCCTTGTCTTGTTGTCTCAGCTTTTAGCTGACTGTGCATTCTGCTTTATTTATTGGATCCTTGCCGGTTATATGGTTTCAAGGATTTTCCTATCCACATATATTTACGACACTACTTCATTTTATCGTAGGAGGAGCAGAATTGTATAAGTTCCACCGGTTCATTGATGCAGTCAGTCAGATGACAGCAACTCAATGTAGAAGAGCACCAGACATAGGAGAAGTGGTCCCCAAACTAAGGCTCGTTGAAAACTACAATTGCATGCTGGGAGTTGTAGTTTTGCAACAGCTACAAATAGCCAATTAGCCAATCATATGACAACAACTCAATGTCAAAGAGCACCAGTCATGATCAAGGTAGTGGTCTCCAACTTGAGGATCTCTAGCAGGTTGTAGACCAATGCTCAAGAGGTTCACATGTTGTTCAGACCAATCACCAGATTACAGAGATGTCATTTAAGGCTCCGCAACTATCACATGCCATTTACAGTACGGCGTCCTCTTATTGGGCAGAGGAACCTTCTGGGCCTCCCAGGCTTCATGAAATGGGTATAACTTCTAACTCTGTACCCCCTATAGTTATGTCCCTGCCAGAATGGAGAAGAGATAATTGGTTACCTCTGAGGAGTCTCTGAATTGGTCGTCTCTGCTCAGTCTCATGATTCTAGGTTTGTGTAATTCTCTCTCATTTAATTTGCAGCTAAATATTCTTTCTTCATAATGTTTTGGTAAAATGTGCCCCTTTCCATCCTTCAGTCAAGAGATGGAAAACCTGTGCGGCAGAGAAGTTACTTATTTACTCATTAGCAGGGGACAGCTCCATGAGTCATGTGTTAGATTTAATTTACATGCATCAGTGTCACTCCCATGTAATGGATTCTAGGAGTGATATCATTAAATTGTCAAACAGAACAACGGCTCCTAATACAAGACCTTCTAGAGAGAGAAAATGTTCCCCTCACTGAGAATTATTCCTGAACAGCAAGTTGTTCATAAAAATCTATCTATCTATCTATCTATCTATCTATCTATCTATCTATCTATCTATCTATCTATCTATCTATCTATCTATCTATCTATCTATCTATCTATCTATCTATCTATCTATCTATCATCTATCTATCTATCTATCTATCTATCTATCTATCTATCTATCTATCTATCTATTATCTATCTATCTATCTATCTATCTATCTATCTATCTATCTATCTATCTATCTATCTATCTATCTATCTATCTATCTATCTATCTATCTATCTATCTATCTATCTATCATCAGTGCAGCTGAAAGCTCATGGGCCCTCGATGCAAAAGTTCTTCTTGGGCCCTCCAAATTCTTCTCATAATCGACGGCCCGCAGCTTTCAGCTTCAACGCTGGGTCTCCTAAGTGACCCAACGGTGCAGCAAAAGCAGCCAGGGGCGTTGCTAAGGTCTTAAAACGTCAGAGGCAATAACCCCAATACATATACATGACTTACAAGTGGTGAATAATACACCCACGATGTGGTTCACCTAGGATGTCTTGGACTGAATTCAAGATCAATTGGCCATATATTGCCTAATTTGGGCCGCTGAAGATCTTCAAATAGATGAGTATATTCACTCCGTGAGTCCTTTTTATATACTCTATGCGCTCTCACTTTGTCTGGAAGATCTGCAGATAACCAATTCCTCTACAAGGACTATTTTTTGAACTTTGCTGATGATACATTCTCTAGAGTTCTATTATTGTGCATGCTTTCTTTCTAGTAGTGATTATACTAGGGGCCTGGCTAATTTGCTAATCCGGTAATTGTGGTTCTGCTGTTCTGGCCAGGTAATTCGGGCAATATTTTAACTTATAATTGTTTGTTATACTACAGTGTTTGGTATTGTCCAGGGGAATGGTACTGACACTTTAACCCCTTCCCGTCATTTGACGTATCCATACGTATGTTACAGCCGACAATTCATAGTAACGAGCGGGATCGTGCTCGAGCGCGATCCCGCTCGTTTAACCCGTTAAATGCATCGGTCAATAGCAACCGCTGCATTTAAATCGTTAGAGGGGGTGACCCCCTCTAGCAGCTGATCGAGCCCCCCTGCAATGCAATCGCAGGGTGGCGATGGTTGCTATGGCAGCCTGGGGGCTTAATGAAGGTCCCCATGTCTGCAGTCTTTGTGCTCCGATTAAGCCCTGCCACTGGCAGGGCTTAATAAAAGCCTGTCAGAAAGACGATATACTGCAATACATTAGTATTGCAGTATATAGTGGAAGCAATCCAACGATCACTGGTTGAAGTCCCCTTGGGGAACTAATAAAAAAAAGTACAAATTAGTATTTTTGTATGTAAAAAAAATAAATATTAAAAGTAAAAAAAAAACCTTTTCCCATTTTGCTCCTAGAGCATTGTAAGAAAAATAAAAAATAAACATTATTGGTATCACCGCATCCGTAAAAGTCTGAACTATTACAATATATCATTATTTAACCCGCACGGTGAACGCCGTAAAAAAAATGTAACCGCCAGAATTGCTATTTTTTGGTCACCTCATCTCCAGAAAAAATTTAATAAACAGTGATCAAAACGTCGCACGTACCCCAAAATGACATCATTAAAAACTACAGTTTATTCCGCAAAAAATAAGCCCTCATACCACTTAATCGTCGGAAAAATAAAAACTTATGGCTCTCAGAATTTGGCGACACAAAATAAATTGAATTTTTTACACTTGTTTTTTTCCTTGTAAAAGTAGTAAAATATAGAAAAAACTTTATATATTTGGTATCGCCGTAATCGCATTGACCCAGAGAATAAAGTTAACATGTTGTTTTAATTGCACAGTGAATTCTGTAAAAACAAAGCGCAAAAAACAATGGAGGAATCGCTGTTTTTTTCGTTTTCTACCCCACAAATAATTTTTTTCCCATTTCCTAGTACATTATATGGCACAATAAATGGCGCTACTAAAAACTACAAGTCGTCCTGCAAAAATCAAGCCCTCATGGGATTATATTGATGGAAAAATTAAAAAGTTATGACTTTTGGAATGTGGGGAGGAAAAAAACGAAAATTTTAATCTGAAAGTTGTTTACGACGGGAAGGGGTTAATACTATTGGGATTAAATTAAATATTTTCGTAACTCAGTGAGTGGGTTTTTTTTTTCCGGAATTTTTCTTTTGCTCTATATTTTAATATTATAGTCCCAAGTCTTCAGCGTTAGGGGGAGCTTACTACGTAAAAATGTATTACTGAGTTCCCTGGAAGCTGTATAAGTCTGTATGCTGTAAACTCGCCCTAGTGGGTGACACATTAACTAGAAAATTCAAAATATATTAAATATTATCCCACTTCAAACAGCAAATGGTCCCTATGAATGCCCTGGAATCGCCAACATGACAACTCCATTAGACCTCAAAATTAACTCAGACCTCAAAAATATTCAGACCCTAGAATTAGTTCAAACCCTAAAGTGCAGACCTTAGCGTCAATGCTGTGGCACACTCATGAGGTTGTCCTTGCCCAAAATGACTGCCCAGAATGCGCCCTGACACCAGGGCTGACAGCATAACAGGAGGAGAAGGACGGCCACTTGGAGTCTATTGTCCAGTCACGGGTGTTCTCCCCTTTTACCTGGAGATTCCCCCTTAGGGCCTGTTCACATCAGCGTCAGGTTCCATTTGGGGTTTCCGTTCATCTATTCCGTCAGTGGAACAAATGAACGGAAAGTCGAATGGAAACTATAGCTTCCGTTTGCATTATTATTGATTTCAATGATAATGCTCCCGTTTCTGTTGGTTTCCGTTCCGTAAACTTTCCGTTTGTTTTCGGGAAACAATAGCGTAGTTGACTATGCTATTGTTTCCGTGAAAAAAACTGAAACTTTACAGAACGAAACGAAAGCATTACAAATCAATAATAATGCAAATGGATGCTATAGTTTCCGAATCGACTTTCCGTTCATCTGTTCCTCCGACGGCATAGATAAACGGAAACCCCAAACGGAACTCAACGCTGATGTGAACAGGCCCTTACCTATATGTTTGACTTTGAAAAACATTGAGAAAAATGCAGTATAAGGGCTTATTCAGACGAACATAGAGTACGTCCGTTAAAACAACGGCCGTCACACGGACACATGTATTTCAATGGGGCCGTTCAGACGGCCATTGTTTCAATGGAGCGTGTGAAGGGTCTGTTGAAAGATAGAACATGTCCTATTTTGTTCCGTTTTCATGGATCTCTCCGTAGACTCGTCTATGGGGATCTGTGAAAACGGAACCCGCAAGGGGGCACCTCCAACGTGAAAAACTTCACGTTTTTTACGTCCAAGTTTCCCCACGTTCGTGTGAATCTGGCCCAAGGCTGTCCGGTGTTGAATTCCCTCCGGCGAGCATGAAAACCCCGTAAGAATGTTTTTCATCTCAGATTCCGGGAACCCTTTTATTTCCGTTTGTGAGTAACTGTTGATTACAGAGAAGGAGAAACATGTTTAACAGGAAGTAAATTTTGCGCATTTCTGCTACTATCATCTGTTCGGAGAAATCCCACAATGAGATGTGGATGGCTGACAATAAATACATATGTTGCCAAAATTGCAGTCCTCTCGCTTCGTGTACAGACATCCATTGGTAGAAGCATTTTGTGAAATTTATGAGGCTTTTAGCCCTAAATATAGTACTGTGGCAGTAGACAGAGAATAAAACCAAGTCTCCAGGGAGCACTCATTTATCAGCCTCAGGTTGCTCATGCAATGGGCTACTGCTCTGGAATGAGAATAGATCACAATGCAATGTCTATAGGACTCTGCACCAGTAATCTGTTGATTGGTATGTAAATCGATAGGCCAAAAAATGCGGCTATTGGCAGCCAAGAGGGATGAGAGGGAGACGGGGGCTTCTCCCGCTATCATTCTCCTCTACCCGCTCAACTTCAAGCTCCTGAGATGCAATATTTTTTTTATTGATCCTTAAATGTCGGAATGAAAAATTCTCCTTTGCAAGCCACAATAATGGGTTTAAAGTGCCTGATAGTCTTGTAGTCGTGCGGAGGACCATTTAAACCTCCCCCTCTATAATTAATAACAACAGACCATTTGTCAGAGTGAAAAGGAAATGATTATATGGAGGATAACTGGCACGCACAAGATTCTCAGGGTCTTAGGAGTTAGTCGTATATTGTATATTTGTTTTTCATTTTACCATCAAAAATTGTTTTTTTATCTGTTTATTTTACAGGTCGAGCCAGCAACATTGACACTGTTCATCCTGAGCTGCCTGGTTCACATATAAAATGATAGTTGCGCAGTGGAGACTGACACTTACATGGGCCGAGACATATACGTTTTAAGTTACGCAGAGGAAATGTAACATTTAATGCCCGGCATCCAAATGAATAGTTGACCATGTAATGCATGGACGCACTGGGTCAGCCAGAGGGACCCCCCTCTATATTTTCTATACATGACATATGTTATGTAAGGACAAAGGTTGCCCTTGTGGGACAGCCCCTTTAATGACACAGAGGACACAGAAGGAGAGGGGCAGAGCCTAATTTCAGTTCTGCATGGGGAAATTTGGGCTGAACTGTTTTGCTATCCAAGACAGGGGTGTAACTTGAAGCTCCTGGGCCCTAATGCAAAACCTGTACCAGGGTCCCAACTAACCTTGTGTCATTAATAATATTAGTGCTCTGTTATGTGGCAGAGGGGCGTTTAGACCTCTCAGGCACGATGGCTCTAGTGTGACTGCTACCTTTGCACCCACTATAGCTACGTCCCTGATCCTAGTTGTAATAGCATATCACAGAGGTTATAACATTCTGAGGCTACGTTCACACTTGCATTGTATAATCCATTACTCGTTTTTAGATCAGAATAATGAGAAAAACGGATCCGATAGAAATCCCATTGAAATCAATGGGGTTTTTAATTGCATCCGTTAATGTCCGTTCGCGTCTGTTATGTTAGTCGTCCATTTTTTTGACAGGGATTAAAGTGCAGAGTACAGGACTTTTTCTCCGTTCAAAAAAACAGATGGGTTATTTTTATCATTGTTGTCAATGTAAAACAGACACAAACGGATTGTAATCCATTTGCATCCATTATATTGATTTCAATGAGATTTTTAACGTTTCTAGATGAGAGTATTATTATTATTGATTTAAGTAGCATTAACATATGCCACAGCACTGAAGAGAGGTCCCCACTTACTGGACACATAGGGGCTCACACATTAGCCATATATGATGTGGTTTTTTTTATAGGGTTTTATATTTAAATTACCTATCACTATGCATTTGGGATGTGTGAGGAAACTGGAGTACCTGGAGGAAAGCCACAAACTCCACGCAGGTGTTGCTCTTGCTTGGATTTGAACCGAGGACCCCAGCACTGCAAGGTAATACCGCTAACCACTGAGTCACCATGTAATGGATTATGTAACACAAGTGTGAACTTTGACATATATGATGTATTTTTTTATAGCGTTTTATATGTGTTTTATAGGGAAGTGTATCTATTACAATAGGAGCCCAAGTGGCAGCCCCCTGAAAAACGTAAGGGTTCAAAAAGAGACGACCACTGTGTGAAGCCTGACATTATCTTAAATGGTCGTCACTGTCCTCTCAGGCAGGGTTTTCTGCCGAGACTATGAGATCGGAGTGCGGAACAAAGTGTTCTCAGGATTGCAAAAAGGCCATTTAAAGAGTAGTTCCAGCTATGAGCGTCTCCAACCAGCCAGAAAAATGGGTGGTCCAGTTACCTAAAACAGACAAAAATCAGTTACAATATGGAAAAAGATGTTCATGATGTTATATGATGAACTTACTGATTCTATTATAAATCTCCAGACATCAGAAAACTGTCTCTCCAGTGCTACCTATAGGTGAGAATTTTCTGTCTTCTAAAGGAGAACTATTTTGCATAATTTTCCCAGAAAGCATTTACTTAAAGTTTCACTACAAGCTGAATCATAAGCAAGGAGAATTAGTACCATTCGGAAAACTCTCTGTAAAATAAAACTGATATGTCTTAAACAATTTCGCAAATTTCAGGCTAGGAAAAAAATCTTTAGAAACTCTTACAGTTTTGACTTTGGATGAAATTATTTATATTTGTTACACTTGACTAAAAAAGAAGTTATTACATTGTCGGGGGTTGAAGGCAGAGATAACGGGAAGGTTAGGCCATAATTAAAACCCTCAGTATAATTAATTCTATCACAGACTACTTTGGGGAGAGAAAACTAATTTTGCTGCTGCCAGTTCAGGAGACCAAATTTGATGCTATTAAATTTACTTGTAATTAAATATACACCCAGGATGGCGGTTAATAAATGATTAACCATATTTACCAATAATAGAGTTTTCTATGATGAAGAAAGAATCACCATCCATCACTTGACCCGCACTACTACTCCTTTATTCCATTGGTGACAAGAGAGAAATGTTATATCACCTGATATGCAGTAGGAATAATAAATTAATAAAATAGATGAACTAATATCCAGGTGATAAACAAAATGTGTGTAGGAATATGGTTTCCAGTGAAGAGAATGGTGGTTATATAGCATATCTTGAGGTGGGTATGTATGAGGACACAATGACAAGTGGGCGCAATAGGTAGATCATCTGATTTTGGGAGCTTGGGTAGGTGTCCTGGTTTATAATGAGAAGGGTAGGTTACCTGGTGTATAGAGGTTATGTAGGTATCTAGTGAGGGTGTAAGTGGGAGAGAAACAAATGAATAAACAGCTATAGTTACCCACAAAAGAGCCAGCCACATGGTTCCCCAATCGCAATGCCAGCCAAGCCGTGATCAATGGTATTGCCAGCTACATCGTTCCACAATTATAGAGTAGAAAACAGAAGAGAGGAAACCTCCAGCTCACCAGTCCTGCGTCTTGCACCACACTCTGCTTGGATCTCCGCAACGGCCCACGGTGAATAGCATAAAGAAAAAGAAGGTACGATCCAGCGCTGTTTGGTGATTAAAAAGGAATCGATATTCCCACTTTTATTGGCATAGAAAATAGATGAATGTAAAAGACACAGTATCGATGTGGTTTCAAAATGGTAAGTATCAAAGCCTACGCGTTTCAAACACTAGCTGTGTTCTTAGCCATGCCAAGTATCTAGTGTTTGAAACGCGTTGGCTTTGATACTTATCATTTTGAAACCACCTCGATACTGTGCCTTTTACATTCATCTATTTTCTATGCCAATAAAAGTGGGAATATCAATTCCTTTTTAATCACCAAACAGCGCTGGATCGTACCTTCTTTTTCTTTCCACAATTATAGCGCCAGCAACCCAATGCCCCTGTTGCAGTGCTACTATTGATGAAGCCACAACTTAGTTCTCCATTTTTCTGCCAGCACTAAGTACCTTTATTCCAGTGGCAGTTAGCAGTGCTTCCTTTGAAGTACCAGCCACATAGAACCCTCATTATATTACTAACAGCCCAAAGCTAGCTTTTTATTTTATAGGGGGTGACCAGATCTCTAAGGCCATTCCCTTGTTATATCCTATGGCGTAAATGGGTCACAAGGACTAATAATGCCACCATATTTGAGGTTTGGGTCAGGCAGCCAACAGTCATAAGTCTGTCGACTGCTTGGTAGAGGCTGGCAATGGAGCGGAACTATATTTACTCTACTGTGCGATTTAAAAATGCCTGCAGAACTAAAAAAGGGGTTGTCTGGTTTAAAAATAACTACTTTCAAATACCCAATTACAGAGTTCTGAATTAATAGTGGGGTCCTTTGAATAGGATCCTCATCTCTTGGCCAGTGTTTAGAGCAGATACAAAGAGCATCTCTCGCTCTGGGGGATCTGTCCTGTCTTGTATTACACAGGCAACCCATTGATATTAATGGGCACTGAGTAACTGTGTAATGCTTAGTTTCCCCTGCAGTGGTTCTGCAGGGAAATTGTGCACTTACTGCCGAGCTTCCCCACAGATTACAGATGATCGCTGGGAGTCCGAGTAGGGGGTCACTTTGTGATCATCTTATTGATAGGCTAAGTTCACATGGGGCGGATACGCTGGGTAAAGGCATGTGTGCCGCAGGGAATTCTAGGTGAAAAACCGCACCAAACTGTGGTGCAGTGTTTTGCCCGGAATGTCCTTTGTGGCAAACTGCAGCACTTAACCGGCCTGCTAGCACGTTTCATCCCAGGAGACTGCTGCAGCCTGTGATTGGCTGCAGTGTCAGTCACATTTGATGAAGCATCATCCCAGGAGACCAGCCCTCTGATGTCATCCAGGCCGGACTCCTGGGATGATGTTTCATCCCTTGTGACCGCCGCTACAGCCTATGATTGGCTGCAGCAGTCACATGGGATGCAATGTCATCCAAGGAGGCCGGCCTGGAGGAAGGAATACAGACTTCTTGGTAAGTATGAGATTTTTGTTTTTCTGAGTTGCGTTTTATAGCGGAATCGCTGCAAACCTCTGCAAGGAACGCAACAACTGCTATTTGTTGCAGGATTTACACCCCCTAAGAATTCAATGGGGAAAAACCGCAACAAATACGCAGCATTTGCGCAAATACAATTGACATGCTGTGAAATAAAATTCCGCACCGCAGGTCAATTTCTGAGCGTTTTTTCCGCTCAGTATTTACGCAGCGTGTGGATGAGATTTGTTTTATCTCATCCACTTTGCTGCTGCTGTATTTGCTGCTGATTTTCCAATGCGGGAAAAACTGCAGTATCTACGCAACGTGTGAACTGGCCCATATGGGACTTTTCTATCAAGTAGGGATTGTCTAAAGTAGAGAACCCCTTTAAAACATGATGCATTTTACCATCCGGCAATGGTCCCTTAATGTATTACTTCTCTTGATACTGTTACAGTATTTATAAACATCCATAGTTTTTCCAAATGTCCATAGTTTTTGACTTGTGATTCAGCTTCCTGGGGTTTCAGAAGAAGTTAGTTGTTCTTTTGCAGAGTATCGTATTTCCACCGGAGACAGTCTATTTAGAAAAGGCTTTAGTAATTATTGTACTAATTACATGAGCCGTCCTCTAAATGACAATATAATTATACCAAAGTAGTATGAAATGTCTCAATTACTCAAGAAAAGATGGATGTGTTTTTGGGTTCTGTATTGTATGTCCTATGCGTGTCATAGTGAGTCAATGAACAAAGCCTATTGTCTTCTTAGGAGGAGCTGGTTTGGGATTACAACTTTATTTTGAAACTATAAAAGGATATTTTCATTTCTTAGGTTGTTATGTTCCCTCATGTTCTGCGTCTGAAATTCTGAAAATGTAATATCAAATTTTCAATACGTTTTCTAGATTTGTTTTATATTTGGTCTTATAATCTTTTGAACCTTAGTGTTAGAATATTGCATTTCTGAACACTTTTTAAGAAAAGTTTAGACTATGTTTCCTTAGCTTGTTATTCTTTCTGCAAAAAAATAAAATAATAATAATAATCCCTTCCCGCTGAGGCCAGTTTTGACCTTCTTGACGGAGCCTTATTTTTCAAATCTGACATGTGTCACTTTATGTGGTAAGAACTTTAGAATGCTTTTACTTATTTAAGCAATTCTGAGACTGTTTTCTCGAGACACATTGGACTTTATGTTAGTGGTAAAATTTGGTCAATACATTCAGTATTTAATTGTGAAAACACCAAAATTTTGTGAAAAAAATGCAAAAATTAGCATTTTAAAAGTTTAAATGCATCTGCTTATAAGACAGATAGTAATACCACACAAAATAGTTGCTAATTAACATTTCCCATTTGTCTACTTTATATTGGTATTGTTTTTTCAACATCTTTTTATTTTTCTAGGACGTTACAAGGCTTATAACTTTAGCAGAAATGTCTCACATTTTCAAGAAAATTTTAAAAGGCTATTTTTTCAGGGACCAGTTCAGTTCTGAAGTGGCTTTAAGGGGCCCATACTTTGAAAACCCCCATGAATCACCCAATTTTAAAAACGGCACTGTAAATAAAACAGCATTTAGAACGTTTCTTAACCCTTTAGGTGTTTCATAGAAATGAAAGCTAAGTAGAGGTGAAATGTATACATTTCTTTTTTTTTTACAGAAATTCATGTTTTATCCGTTTTTCTGAAGCACAGAAGGTTTTACCAGAGAAATACAACAAAAAAATAATTAAACAGATTCTGCAGTTTTTAGAAATGTCCCACATGTGGCCCTAGTGTGGTACTGGACTGAAGCACAGGCCTCAGAAACAAAGTAGGACCTAGTGGATTTTTGGGCCTTCTTTTTAATAGATTATATTTTAGGCATCATGTCAGGTTTGAAGAGGTCTTGTGGTACAAAAACAAAGCAAACACCCCCAAAAATACCCCATTTTTGAAACTGCACCCCATAAGGAATTTATCTAGCATTTTGACCCCACAGGTTTTTCATAGATTTTATTAGAATTATGCTGTGAAAAATAAAAATAAAATTTCTGTCCAATAAAACGTAGATTTTTTTCATTTCCACCAGGACTAAAGAAGAAAAAGCACCCCTACATTTGTAAAAACATTTCTCCCAAGTGCAGCAATACCCCATATGTGGTCATAAACGGCTGTTTGGACGCACGGCAGGGTTCAGAAGGGAAGGAGCGCCATTTGGATTTTTGAGCTCATATTTAGCAGGAATCGAGGCTATGTCGCAATTTCAAAGCCCCTGAGGGGCCAAAACAGTGTGAACCCACCACAGGTGACCCCATTTGGGAAACTACACCCCTCAAGGAAATTATCTAGGTGTTATAGTGAGCATTTTGACCCCATAGGTTTTTGGCAGAAATTATTAGAAATAGGCAGTGAAAATTAAAATCTACATATTTTTTTCAATAAAATGTAGGTTTAACTATTTTAAAAAAAAATTCCACAAGAACTAAAGGGGAAAAAGCACCCCAACATTTGTAAAGCAATTTCTCACGAGTACGGCAATACCCCATATGTGGTCATAAACAGCTGTTTTCGACACACGGTAGGGCTCAGAGGGGAAGGAGAGCCATTTTGCTTTTGGAATGGTTTCTGGGCACCATGTCGCATTTGCTGAACCCCTGTAGTACTAGTACAGTGGAAATACCCCAAAAGTGACTCCATTTGGGAAACTATACCCCTTGAGGAATCATCCATGGGTTTAGTGGGAATTTTGACCCCAAAGTTTGAATTAATTAGAATTAAGCCGTGAAAATGAAAAATGCAATTTTTTCCAATAAGATGTAGTTTTAGATCAACCTTTTTCATTTTCACAAGGAATAAAGAAGAAAAAGCACCCCAACATTTGTAAAGCAATGTCTCCCGAGCCGGTATTTGGCTTTTGGAGCGTAGATTTTGCTGGAATGGTTTGTGGACGCCATGTCACATTCGCAAAACCCTTGATGTACCAAAAAAAAATAAGTGACCCCATTATGAAACTAGACCCCCTAAAGGCATATATCAAGGGGTGTAGTGGGAATTTAGACCCCACAGGTGTTTTTCAGAAATTAATACACAGTGGATGATGCAAATTGAAAATTGACATTTTTCCACTGAAGTACCATTTCACCGCACAATATGTTGTGCTCAGCTTTTGCCACTGGAGAATCTTACCCCATAAATTGTTAAACGGGTTCTCCCAGGTATGGCGATGCCATATATATATATATATATATATATATATATATATATAATATACGTAAACTACTTTATGGGCACACTGTAGGGCTGTAGAAGTAAAGGATCGCCATTTGGAGCGTGGATTTTGCTTGGTAGTTTTGTTTGAATATCACTGGTATTTCAGTTTATAATGTGGGGGCATATGTAATCTGTGCGGAGTACATCACGGGATAATAAGAGGGTATAATGATGGGGTAAATGATACAATTATCCATAGATGTGTGGTACGCTGGGAAGCAATCCGTTATGCACAGGCAAGTGTCGTGCTGATAACCCGTATTCTTTCTTTCATTTTTTGGAAGAGGAAATGACCAAAAACAAGCAATTCTGGAAAACTTTATTCTGTGGGTCAATAGGATTACGGCAATACAAAATTTATATAGTTTTATTCATGTATTACAGCTTTTGCAGATTAAAATCACTTTTTAAAAAAATCATGTGTTCTGGGTCGCCATATTCTAAGACCCATAATGTAGTGCATTGTATTCGAGCTGTTAGTTATACACTGACAGCAAGTCTAAGAGGACCCACCGTAGCCAGGTTCTCCTGCACCCTGGGCAAAGATTCAGACTGGCGCCCCCCGCCCCCAATTTCATTCCCGCATTCTCCTTACCCCTCAACATGTTTGCTTTCTCTACCAATCAATTTACATTTTACAAGCAATATAGTCATATAACAATAAGTTAAAAGAAAATAAATTAAAGATGCCACACACAGTACACTGTAGATAGCGCCACATATAGCCACCTTGTAGATAATGCCACACACAGCCCCCTTGTAGATAATGCCACACAGGCCCCCTCTTTTATAAAATGCCACACAGCCCCCCTCTTGTAGATGGTGCCACACACAGCCCCCTTGTAGATGGTGCCACACAGCACCCCCTTGTAGATGGTGACACACAGCCGCCTTGTAGATATTACATACAGTCCCCTTTGTAGAGGGTACCACACAGCCCCCCTTGTAGATGGTACCACTCCCCCATGTAGATGGTGCCACACAGCCCCCCCCCCCTTGGCTCCGCTCTGCCTGACTTGATTCACATTTAGGAGCAGATCTGAGTCATGTCGGTGCCGGCTCGGGAATGAACCAGTCCAGTCACCTGACCTGAGTCAGTCACCTAACCTCACGTCAGGTGACTGGAGTGGTCCATCTCACTCAAACTTACCCACTTGGCTGCGGCCTGCACACTTTCATATTGAAAATATGCCCGCGGCTGCGTACTTTTCCCATGGCACTGCGCATGTCCTTTTTGGTGCATGCACAGTGCAATGGTCCGGGAGAATTAGAAAAAAAACACCTGTTGTTGCGGACTGTGCCAAAGGCACCCCCTTTCTTCCATCCTAGTTGCGTCCTGCCCCCCTAGCTACGCACCTGGGCTTCCATACAAGGCAGACATGGAGGCCATTATTAGGCCTCCAGTTGCCAACCAGCCATCGGCAACCAAGCACACGCTGAGGGGTTAATCGGCTGGGTCGGAGTCTAGCTCTGGTCCTGGCCATTGCAACAGAGTATCAGCTGTAACAAACAGCTGACACCTGGTGGTGATGGTTCGGGCACTATCACCGCGACGTAATAGTACTGCGGTTTGCGGAAACCCCTTCCCGACAGCGGCGAATGTCGGATGTCGGGAAGGGGTTAATGATGATGATGATGATGATAAGAATGATGATGATAATAATATCATTGTTACTATTATCATAATCATTATTATTATTATTATTATTATTATTATTATTATAAAGATTATTTTATCTAATTATTATTTTTCTTGTATTATAATCATTAGTGTTATAGTATTATATTTTTTATTATTATTATTATTATTATATTATTATTAGCATTATTATTATTGTTATTATCACTAACATTCTAGTAATTTTGTAATTATTATTATTATTATTTAACTATTATAAGTATTATTTGATATTAAACTTTTATTATATTTTGATAATTTGGGATAATTTGAATAATAATAATAATAATAATAATAATAATACATAGACATGTCAAAAGTTTTGGGGTCCAGGTCCTTGACCTTTAGAAGGGAGTGATGCAGCCGATCGGCTGAGAAATGTGACCCTCTGACTTGAAGCTCGCTGTACTGAGATGATGATCTATTACCAGCATTTTCCATTCTGTCAAGTTTACTGTTTTTAGAGAAACATAGGAACCTCAATCACCATCCACATCAATATGCACATATAACTGGCACTAATCAAGCAGTATAGGATGTAGATCTTGATGAGAATGATGAAACACATTTTTTAGGGTTAATTATGTTCTATAATTGTGCTGTAGTTATGACCACAGCCCATGGGTTAAATCGAAACTTACATCCTTAAAAATCTCAGGCGGAGATGTAACTTGAAGTTCAATGCCAAATTTGTAACAGGGCCCCCACCTACCAAGTGATGTGAACTACTGGTAATTTCTTATATGGCAGAAGGGCCCTTGACCCGCCTCAGGTATCAGGGTCAAGACATGACTACTCCCTCAACCTCCCCTAAAGCTATCCCCCTGCTAGCATGTTCCTCTCTCCATCAGTTTTATTTCCATTCTTGTGTCCCTCTTTCTTTTATGGAGAATGGACAACCATCTATCTTCCTAATTCGATAAAATAACGAAACACAATTATAATATGGCATTTGCTTACATCATTATACTCCAAATGGCAATTTTGGCAGGCAATATAAGAATATATGAGCCTGGACCTCGAGAATACTCATATTTGAAGAATATATTGGTTTAATGTCTTAGACATTTATTTACATTTACTTGGCCGAGCATTGGCTTGAATGAAGAATGACATGTCAGACAATGAGACCCGGCGCTCATGAGGCCATATGGTATTTATGCTACTCAAAACTATTACATTGGTAAATTGGTCCAATAATATTGAGTGAGGCTTGACCTTTAGTAGTGACAACACATGACAAAAGACAGACGTTGCGCCGATCAGTGAGAGCAAACATTAGACGTACTCATCCGTATTCTTATGTAAACTAATTGCCTTTTTGAGTGTCGGAAAAACTGTAGCAAACTTGACTAATGCTACCAGTGAGCGCATCTCATTTGTTTGGGTTCAGAATGACAAATGACCTGAAGAACCTATCTGTGCATGTATCAGAAAAGATTTAGCAAACCCGCTTATTAGAGTGTATTTAGCTGAGAAGATCAGTGATTGCGAGAGGCCAGAACACGAGATGCAAAAAAAACGCAATTCCTATTAATCTATTTAGACTTTATATACTACTATAAAAGACAGGCAAAAACCCATGGCAGCCAATGGGATAACAACTTTAATTAAAATACCTACATTAAGTGGCACGACAGAGTATTTTGACACCTGGGAGAAGTTGTAAAATATCTTCCTTTTGGCTCTAAGCCCTAACAGATAGGTAGGGGACCATTGTACGGTGCTGTTTTCTGATGTCATTTAACAAGACAAGGAAAGAGAAAGAATATTCGCTGTTAATGGGCAATAGATAATTGAGTCTCAGAATATTCATTTCACTTAAAGTGGAAGAAAAATAAAGCTTGAATGTGAGTCAAGTTATGCTCTTTCCATACCCTTGGAATTGCCATTAATTGAGTAGAGCACCATGACTAGTGTCGGATTGAGGTTTTATGGGCCCACCAGAGAAAATTATTCTCAGGGCTCACCCTCCGTCCATACAGAACATGTACATGTTAACTGTTAATCTTGGTTATCGTCATTGAACATACAGGACATACTATCAATATGGCTTAATAGATTATTTGTAAAGCAGCCTATGAGAAATAGACCCTAATGGCAAATAATTGATTCCAAAGTCATGGTATTGCCTTCTGCTGGACTTTTGGGGACCATTTTTGAGGCAGAGATTGGGCCACATTGGTGGGTCAGTCCAACTCTGCATGCCATCTCTATTATGGCAACACTTTAATATTCGAGCATGATCCATTCTCTTTCCCTTAATATTCCCTTCTTTCCAATTCCCCTTATAGTTCTTAGTTCATAGTTGTGTTCGCGTATGACAGGTGGCAATGACTCGCAGAACTGTGACCAGACTGTATACCCTAGATGGGTCTTTGAGGGCTCGAGCCCTAGGATGTTTTTAAAGAACTGGTCATCCTATGATGGTGCCATATTGAAAGTTATCGAGCTCTCCAGTATGTCCGATCCTATGGCTGATGTTTGTCTATGGAGATTGCATAGCTGTAGACCGAACTTTATCTGTAGACAATGGAATTGGTTGAAATGGGTTAACCCATTCGTTGAGTGAATGCATACATATATTTCTGGTTTAGTAATTATTTTTTTTAGGTCAAGGAGAGCTGATATGGTAAATTGTATTTTATATGGGAGAATGGTCCATTGTAAACAGGGATTCTTCTCATATTGATCAATCATGGTAGTTAATTGTAGAGGGGAGGAAGGTCTCTATATAGTGTGTAGTCTCTTTGAGACATACAAGTTATAAAAGCCTGATCAATGACCCATGAAAAGCTTAATCGATGACCCATGAAACCAAATACTACCAGTCATTATCTGAGGATGGGTTGTATCAACAAGGCCCTATTCACAATGCTGTGCCTCCCACTCTCATTCATGTTATCCTGTATTGGGAGGATGGGTTTTATATTGATATAGTATAGAACATCCTCTTTGAAAGTGTTGGGATTTATGCAGACGATCAGAGTTTGCTTTGTCTGGAGTATTCACACTATATTTACTCCTTTGTATGCATTGCTGGGCTTATTATTATGAGAAAAGTGTGTGAGCTTGCATGCTCTGCCGGTTCTCTAACCAGTTCCGTTCATGTGAATCTCAAATCATGAATTTTGTATATAATTTTAATTTCAATTTAATTGTAACTGTACTGGGGTTTCATCTCCAACTCATCTATTTGATAAAAGATATGATAAAAAAATCATTTATTTTTGCAATGTGTCGGATTTTGGTTTCTTGGCGATTTAAAATAATAACAAAAGAGGCTTTCAATTTATACAGGCCATTAGGAAAAAGCATACAGTACGTCAGTGTACCATGATTAAAATTTCTTCTGCGTGACAGATACAGGCAGGAGTAATGAAAGACAGATAGATAGATAGATAGATAGATAGATAGATAGATAGATAGATAGATAGATAGATAGATAGATAGATAGATAGATAGATGATAGATAGATAGATAGATAGATAGATAGATAGATAGATAGATAGATAGATAGAGAGAGAGATAGATAGATAGATAGATAGATAATAGATAGATAGATAGATAGATAGATAGATAGATAGATAGATAGATAGATAGATAGATAGATAGATAGATGGATAGATGGATAGATGGATAGATAGATATTAATAATACACAGGTACGATAGATACCTGCTTTTGGCATGCAAGCATCTTCTGAAAATTAGATTTCTTTTCAAGAATAATATTTTTCCATGCCCTAATTATGCAGATCTCCGCAGAGATGCGTTTAGGTCCAGTTGTGGCCAAGCTTGAAAAGTCTGTTTGACCCAGTTAATTGAAAATACTTCCAGCCTAATATCAAAAATCCGAGTAGTAACTGCAACTCTACAATATGAGGTTAAATAGACGATAGATAGGAATAAATAAGTGTATAATTAGATAGATAGATAGATAGATAGATAGATAGATAGATAGATAGATAGATAGATAGATAGATAGATAGATAGATAGATAGATAGATAGATAGATCATAGATATGAGATAGATAGATAGATAGATAGATAGATCATAGATATGAGATAGATAGATAGATAGATAGATAGATAGATAGATAGATAGATAGATAGATAGATAGATAGATAGATAGATAGATAGATAGATAGATAGAGAGAGAGAGAGAGAGAGAGAGAGATAGATAGATAGACGAATGGACGGACAGACGGTAATGTGTCACCTCACCTGTCCCAAGCATACTAAAATATCAAAGCTTTATTGTAGATAATGGGACCATTCATGATAAGTGGTTTCTTCTCAGTATAAGAAGAGTCACATTCATATCTGTCTGATATACAAAGACTAAAATGATCAAACAATGCCTGTCACCTTCCCCTTCTTTTACACCTTGTATAATGCACCTTCACAATGGTTGTATAATACATTTGAGCATCACTGACATGTCTGTAGGTGTAGAATGGATTGGTTGGCATCATTATATCTGGTTCAATTGAACAGAAGTAATGTTAATAACAGGCTAAGCTCCTGGTGAGTTATCTTGTGATCTCAAGCAGTGCTAATGATCAATATGTGTCTTTCTTGACTTTAGTGGATTATTTGTTTGCTATGTTCTATACTTACTTATTTTTCCACCCTAGAACCCATGTGAGGAGGCTTGGACTTTCCCCAGTTGGTTCATTAGGTCTCGTTCCCAGAGAAGTCACCGACGTATAGTAGCACAAACACATTCCGTAGAGATGTACACAGATTGTAATTACTACCATCAGTCCCAAAAGGGGTCACATTCAGATTTCCCTCTCTTAAACACACACACTTGACCAAATTTCATAAAAAGTCAATGAACCCATCAGTATGTTTTACTGTGCCAAACAGGGGGAAGGCATACAAACTCCATGAAGATGTTGATCTTACCTGGATTTGAACCTAGAACCCCTGTGTTGAAGAGAAACAGGCTCAACCACTTAGGTATCGTGTGATTCAGGTACATAAGGTTCTGGGGTTGGAAGGCCAGCTCATAAAATAGAAAAAGGCCGCATGTTATAGAGCAGGAGGAGCTGAGCAGATTGATATATCCAGTGAAACTCTCCAAAAGACCACCTTTTTGAGAAGACCACCCCCTTATCCGGACCATATTTCCTGTGACAGATTTTCAGGTCCACCATATACTATGCATATGCCCATCTACTTTGGGAAGACTACCCCAATAGAAGACTACTTTTCAATGCAATTTTGGGTGGTCGTCTTAAAGAGGTTTCACTTAGGAGTCCAGTGGGCGTTCCTACTTAATGATTGATTGTCTTCCCTGTATGAGTGTGCATACATAGTCAACTGTCAATCACTGAGTAGGACCGCCTGCTGCCTGCAAATTGGACTGCATTTTTAAAGTGACAGGTTCCCATTGAAATGTTAGAAAATCCCCAGGTATATCTGACAGAACTGCAAAACAGACATGACCCAAAAATATGTCCTTCACTAAAGAAATTGTTCTATAAAAAGATGTTGAGCAATGAGTATTGTCTGGAGAAGTAGTCAAGCGCCTTTACAAATCCTGTAATGTTGTAACTTATACAGTTTGTGGTTTTTAGTCCAGAGCTGAATTTACAATTTTGCAAGCTTCAGAGCTGAAATTTTCCTTGCATTTTGAGAAGTGTAGTCTATACCAGGCACTGTATATTATTCTGATGTAGGAAAAACGAAAAAGTATCCCAATGCATTATAAGAGCTGATTCCAGCTGTTTCCGACAACTAATTGCAGAATTGTGAAAGCAGCTCTGGAGTATAATACAACCTGTATCTCAGGATCAGTATATCCTAAGTAATGGAAAGTAATCATAATAACGTTATAGATACATTGCATTTCTTATATTGCACTGGTTCTGCATTATAGGAAGCTTCACCTTCAACTTGTTATATAGATTATACCTATATATAATTGATACAGTGGCATCCAAGGGGTAATGATGCGTACAGAACATGATCCACTGTGCTTACAATCTAATCTGTGAGGAGATAAAGCTTTGTCATTGCCAACTGGGTGCATGAAATATGCATGTTCTCCCAATGTTTGCTCTTCTGTGATACATATCATTAAGCTGCAGATACAGTTTATCATTTTACAGAGTATTTTAGTGTGCGGAAGGCGAGATGTTGTCATACGTTGATACATAAAAGCAGTAGTAAAATACTAAAAAGACTGGAGTCAAGAACGGATTGAAAACAAAGGTTTTATTAAGAGTCTGCGGGGCTTTAACAGAGGCGATGAAATGAGCAGAAAAACAGATTGTCTTTAATATGATGATTAAATTCATGACGACGATAAAAATGAATCTGTCTGGCAGATTTTTGACAGTGGGTAAAATAATTGTATTGGCCAACAAGACAATGGGTACAAAGCCAGTGTCAGAGTTACAGGCTGGAAAAAAACGTTTATTCAACTTATAATTTATGATATGGATATAATAAATTAGCTATATTGGCGGGTATCAAAAGTCGGAAAATTCGAATGGCCATACTGACCATCTGGCAACTGATGAGCCTACAGACAGGTTAGTCCCTTCTCCCTTCCTTACATAAGAGGTTGTCTCATTAAAAGACAGCCTTTAAGTATTAGGGGCTCCCACTCTGGTAGACCTGTCCAGTCATTTAAATGACTGGCAACATTCCCCTGAAGAGGTCACTGGAGGGGAAATTTATGCCCCCCCCCCCCCAGTGCTAACAGCTAATCATAGTCGGTTCTGGAAGCCAAACCCGTGGCAATGAACTGATCAGCTGTTTTTAGAGATGGGGAAGATTTGCACGTCTCCACCTACTATCCACCCATTTTTATTTATTTATTTTTGGTATGGAGGGCCTGAGGAGGAGACTCTTTGGTGTTCTTTGAAAGTCTGTGTCATGCACTACTCACACTGATTTACCAGTAAGGGATCTCCATCTATCATGACCACTAGTACAATTAAAATAAAGCAGGTTTTCAAATTAGATGGAACCTGAAATAATAAAATAATAATAATAATTATAAAAAAGATAGTTTCTGACTTTCAAATAGCTCTGGGAAGGTATTGGTTTCCCTTGCGGAGATCCATCTGATGTAAGGAGTCTAACAGGCAATGCTCTCTGGGAAAAGTATGCAAATGAGCTCACCTCTGGAAGGAAGAAGACTGTCTCTCTAGTGCCACCTACAGGTAGCTAACCTGTAAGTCAACGTCAGACCCAACATTATAATTTATTTATTAACTGCATTTATTGACTTACAGGGTAGCTGCCTGTAACTGGTACTAGAGAGATATTTTTCTTCCTTCCAGACGAGAGCTAATTTGCTGACTTTCAAATATACATGTGTATTACATTAATATGAACCATTTATTGACTCCTACTAATATTTCTCCAAACCTTATTCTTAAGGGGAAACAGATCTTCAGAAATACCCTTCAGTTCTCTCATTTGATAATTTTCCATTTTACAGGTGACATAATTGATCCTGACTAACCTTATGTGACCAGTGTTCCTTGAAGTGTTACTGTCGAGAAGAGTTAGGCTTCAGCCTGCCTATAAAGATAATGATGGTGCAGGGGTTCAGTAATGAATGAGTAGGTTCAAAGGAACTGACATATGGAAATCGATAATGTAAAACTTGTCTGTTTCAGGTTTTTAGTTCTAGATGCCAATATTCAAAATGTGGCTTGTAGGAATCGTAATGGTTTTCTTAATTACCTACCTGATAAAACTGGAGAACCGAGCTGGAGACTTATTTGAACATTTTGAATATAGAAAACTACATTATTTATAAATAAAGTCAAGTGAGCTTAAAATAGTGTCTCCACTATAGAAGACCACATTTTTGGTCTGCTACAGCAGAGACAAACCTGGGCAGTCGCCGTGGCACTTAAGGCTTGAGGGACCCATGGTATGGATGAAGGCCCACATACACATGGAGTTGGCCCTTTCAACAGTATCCATTTTAGCTGGATGTATAGGCTGCATTATCATTCGCTTTCATTTAAAATTACAAAATGTTTACGTCTACATCTTTTAATCCCTTCTACCTACTTTGCCAAGTGGTAATGGACTGAGTTGGACTGGCCCACAAGAATACCAAAGGATTCTTTGGTGGGTACAAACTCTAATGCAATAATGGGGCTCAACGATCCTGAAGAAGACAACCCTATTTGGAGCTGACTTTGGAGCCATCACTTGCCACAGGGGTCTATTTCTTACAAGTTGACTCACACATAACCTATACACCCTATTGATGACAATATCATGTGTGTATAATGACAGCAACAAGGATTACAATACAATTAAAAGTGGATGTGTACATGTTCTGTATAGATGGAGGGTGGACCCTCAGAGCTATTTCCTCTGGTGGACCCAAGAAAACCCAGTCCATCACTGAGGGGAGACAACAATTTTGTCATTATTGTACATCTTAATCACTTTCTCACTTATGGCCTCTTTATGCAACTTAAAGAGGCTCTGTCACCACATTATAAGTGGCCTATCTCCTACATAATCTGATCGGCGCTGTAATGTAGAGAACAGCAGTGTTTTTTATTTAGAAAAACATGTGTATGACGCTGATTGGTCACCGATTGGTCACTGATTGGTCAGCGTCATACACTTCTCTGTACAATGCCCAGTTGGTAAAAAGTAAAAACACGCCCAGTTGTCTATTAAGAAACTAATTAGCATAAATCTAAAATTGCTCATAACTTGCTCAAATATAATCGTTTTTCTAAATAGAAACCACTGCTGTTATCTACATTACAGCGCCAATCACATTATGTAGGATATAGGACACTTATGATCTGGTGACAGAGCCTCTTTAACTATGTTTACCGGAGGATGTAACATGAACTACCAATATCAGTCTTTTTGAATGTATAGCGCCAACATATTCCACATCGCTGTACAGAAGTTGTATTTACTCACTGTTGCCAATGGGACTAACAATCTAAATTACCTATCAGTAAGTTTTTGGAATGTGGGAGAAAATTGGAGTACCCAGAGAAAACTCACATATGCACAGGAAAAACATACAAACTCCATGCAGATATTGTCCTAGTCAGAATTGACCCCAGGGCTCCAGTGTAGCAAGGCACCAACGCTAACCACTGAGAATTGTTAGGATTGGCTGCAGGGGTCACATGGGATAAAACGTCATCCCAGGAGGTCACGCTAGAGGGAGGAACACAGACTTCTCGGTAAGTATGAGATTTTTTTTTTCCTGAGTTGCGTTTTTTCTGCAAAATACGCAACAACTGCTATTTGCTGTGGGATTTACCTCCCTATTGAATTCAATGGGAAAACCCACAACAACTATGCATCGTTTACGCAAATACAATTGACATCCTGTAGAATAAAATTCCGCACTGCAGGTCAATTTCTTAGCGTTTTTTTCCGCTCAGTATTTACGCAGCATGTGGATGACATTTGTTTTATCTCATCCACTTTACTGCTGCTGTATTTGCTGTGAATTCTGTTGCGGAAAAACCGCAGTATTTGTGCAACGTGTGAAATAACCCTTACAATTTATTTCCATACATTATCACACAACTTTATTGAATTTATAGTATCATTTTCTAGTTGTGTTCTAGATTGACATTAAACACATTTTATGCACTTTTTTTTTTTTCCAGAATGTTGCCCAAGCTCCCAGCTATTCAAGTCTGGGATTAGATCTGATCCAGTAGAACGACACAGTTGTAGGCATTCATTTATTTTCCAAGCCTCAAGCAGCTCCAATTAGAGTATCTGAGAATATAATTTTAGAGCTCTGTCTGAGACATCCCCAGCCAGGGGTCAGGAGGTGTCGATACAGGTAATTGATCCAACAATGCCCTATTCAACCTCTGCTTTCTGACCCTTAAACCTCCATTTTTACCAGATGACTCAGATCTGTTCTCAGATTTTATCTTGTACAAATAATATTTTGCTGCAATCCATTTTTGCATGTTAATTTTAACAAATAGATTGCATTTTTAATAAGCCAGCTGTACAGTGCAGTCAATGACACAATTAAAACCTCAATATTGCTTTTCCCCTGTTGCTTTATCATAGGTGTCCAGGTGGATGGTAAGTACTAGGATCAATTAATCGTCTTACGAATTGCAGAACAGACCCTCTAGCACTGAAGGGATTAAAATGAATTGAAGCCGCATTAATATATTTCTCTATAAAGCGTCGAAAAGCTCTGCGCGGCTTCATTGTCTGTCGCAGTAACTACATCTCTCAAGCGGATCTTGGGATAATGCAGTCAAACAGTTAACTAACCAGCATGTATCTGTTATGCCTGGGTATCTCGGAGCGATGGTCCCTACACAGCAATAGCAACAAATCAATTGTTAGTCAGTGGCAGGATGTACTTGACAACTCTCTGATACACACGGAACATTGTGCACAGTATTCCGGTAGTTTACATTTGTTTCCTCCTAGTGTTGGGCCCCTGGGTTTATTTCCAAGCTGTGTAGATATTTTTTTCAACTCTTTCTCCCGAGTTTGCATGGACCTTCTCATGGTGATCCAGCTTCCTCCGACTATACAAAGATATACTGATAAGTTAATTGCCGTCAAAATAAATTAGCTTAGGTCGGTGTGTTTGCGGTGAGAAAATTAGATGGCAAGCTCCTCAGGGGCTGAGACTGATGTACCTGAATAAAGATCTTAGATTATACATACTTGAAGTTTGTTGCTGGATACTGTATACAATGATAATTTGTTAACTTTTCTGTAAGCTTTGAGCTTTGTGGCTGAAGAGTAAGGTAAGGGCAATGCAAGAGTACAGGGTTGGCATCGGCACCAGGCATGCCTGGACATAGACCATGGCCTACTGGGCTTGGGTGGTAGGCCCATTGGGATTTAGATAAGCATGTTCTATTCATGTCAAGGGAAGGTTAGACTGTTATCCAAAGGCCAACATATCCCCGGTCCTGAAACAATACAATATGGTTAACAATGGAGTTTTTACCATTGTACAGTATTTTATCTTTCTTAAAAATAAAATCAGTTTGGGCAGATTATTTCATTTATTATGAACATCTATGTTCTTCATCACTAGAGTTTTTCTGGACACATAATCTCTGGATCTTCTGATATTCATATATCCTTGTGTGAATTTAACCTTACATCGTCATGCTATGAGGTTATAATACTCAGACACCCTCAGGTTTAGTGCCATTTCTGACGCTCATCTCCGCCATGACGCATTTACCATAATTTCCACCAGAAACTGGCGGAAATTATAGTGGACATCTACTCCAACTCCTAGCTCCTTCCCCTCTCCCCATTGAATACAAATGCATGCTTGGATAATGGTATAAGGGGTTGATTCATGCGTTCGGCAGACAGCTATCTATAAGGTATATGGCAACCTTAACTGGCAAAAAACCCTCTCCTATATTGATTTTTTAATCCCCTTTCCTCCACACTTAAATGTCAAGATTGTCAAAGAATACCCCCTGGTCCTTTGTAAAGTTCTTGGAATTAATAAATCATATGACAGTTCTTTATAATGGCCAAACATATACTTAAACAAGTTAATAAAATAACATTTTAGAGGATTTATTGGGGGGTAATATTATATTGGTATCACAGTTTTTTTCCCTCTCTTTTTATACACCCTAAAATTGGATTTGCTTTTGCAGCCTCTGCCTGACATTGAGAATTGCCTCTTAACTTACTTGTAACCAGAATACCCAGGTTCCTCTCTTGTTCCACTCCATTCTGCTGTGTCCTGTAGGGTGCGCGCGCATGCTCGTGCCCGGCCTTAAAGGGCCAGCGCACATGAAAATAATCATCAATTAACCCATGACCACCCTGGACTATAAAATGGCTCTGCCCTTTCACTCATTGCCTGAGCGTTGTTGTGTTTAACCATGTTAGTCTTAGCAAATGGTCTCTTAGTGTTATCCTGTTCCCGTGCCCGGCTACCCGTATCCTGTATCCCGTGCTATATCTGTTCCTGTGCCTTAACCTGTTGGAGTCGTGTTGTGCCACTGGTCACGCCTGCTGATATACACTAGGTCTGGTGTTTACAAATTCATCTGTGCCGAGCCTCCATTACTGTCTGGACTATTTAAGGTACTATTGTACTAGGACAGTTGTTTTGGAAAGCTGCTACTCCGCTATGGCAGTGCAGCCTAGTGGGTCCACATACCCATGGATCGTGACAATGGCTTCCATTTGTTAGAGTAGGAAAAAAGTTGATGGCAGTTTACTGGATTAATCAATGGTGTAAAAACTGGAAAACACAAACATTACAAATGTATCCTACAGTACTATTCTACAATATAGAAGAAAATGTATTTCCATTGAATAGTCGCTCTTTGTAGAAATAACCATATTTGGGAATTAATTAGTCACAAATATGGTCATTCTGAAAGTCAACAAAGTTTTCCCCAACAAACGCTGGGAAAGAAATGTTAACATTAGCTACAGAATATTGGGTATTTGCCACCAATAATAATTTCACTGGCAAGACATGCTACTCAAAGCTAAGAATGTCAACTAAATGTATTGTATTACAAGATTCAATTTTAGTACATGGAGAAGAGGAGAGGAAAGGGAGGAGGGGGATGGGATTGCTTAACAAACAGAAAAATGTTGACTTTTTTCAGCCCTTCCAGGAAAGCCGAGGACAGCAGTTTATGGGCTAATTGAAAGTCTATAACCAAAGTCTGAAATCATACCTCTGCCAGGAGAGAAAGAAAAAGCCAATTGGGAACAGCACTCAGCCGAGAACTTCTTTCCCTTGGTACTAGCGATTGATGGAGGTCTCAGCATCGGGGGCCGCACCAATCAAACTTTCGGGCAGGTATCTATGGTGTCAGAAGTTACTGGTATTAACAGTCCAGAATGTTGATCCAAAGATCTGTCCAATTGCCAGTAAGAGGTCCGGAAGCAACTTTTCCATTCTAATGCAAATTGGTCCATACCATTCAAGGGTGGTTTTTGCCCTTTTCTTGATCTTCTGGGGTTTGTAGAAGTGTATCTGAAAAATGCAATTAAGGGACAGAGATTTGGAGTTTTTTTTTGTATAATAATAAAAGCATCAGTCTACCATACTGTCTTGATTCATAGACACTATAATGTATTTAGCAGGCGTAGACTCTTCACAGTTGGTGACTGTCGTCTGGAGAACTTCTAGTTCAGATGCTTTGCCTTAGTAGGATTACAACATGAAATTGAGAAAAGGCTAGTCATTGTGTAACCACATTCATCAAACCTTGACATTGTCAAGCTGAAGAAATTAGATTTTACATCAGGGAGAATAAATCATCTATGTTTGAGAACCTTTGTGTTCATCTTAATTTGCACAATGGCGCACAAGATTTCATTATTTTTATAAAACAAATAGTAAAATGCAAGGTTGGCATCAATAAGTATAATAAAGGCAGCAGAATGCCAACCTAACACCTGGGAACTCTTAGTAGAACGTCTAGTTGAGATTTTTTGTGCTGGTCCTAGAGCACTTCAACCTAATACTTGCCAAAAGTCAATGTAGTCTAATCGAAGTATTCTACTTTCATGTGGCCACACTTCTAGAGAATAAAGTAGTCTCCTCTGGAGAATGTACAGAGTATAAACCATGTGCCATTCACTATTGCACCCTTCTATTAATCATACCTGCCCACTTGTCCTATATAAAGTAACATAAAGCTTCCTGTTGCATGAGAATCATCCATAACTTTCTTATATAACACAACTTTCTAGGTTGTTGATAACAGAACACATTTTGCACAACTTAAGTGACATAATCCTTTCCAACCAACCTAGTTCCCAGAGGACATCTACTTAAACTTTGACCTTGCCCCAGCTGTGACTTATCTATAATAACGTATGCCATTGCCAGTGACCATGCCGAAGACTAAGATGGATGGAAATCATTCTGCCTAACAAAGTACTCACGATGAAACATCACCGCAAGTTTTATTAGTTAACTATCCTCCTCCTACACTCCCCTAATAACCCAACACAAATAAATCCTCCCTAGTCCATTGTCCTTAAAATTGAAATGCCCAGACTAGCACAGTCAAGGACATTTCCACTTATTATAGCAATCCCCATTAAAACATAACTGTATGTTAGTCATTGTCTTCTAACACTTAACATACCCTGAAGGATGTAGACATTTGCCAGAAGATCCTCAGTCTTACTATTGTGCTCATTATTCTCGTTTAACTGGAACGTGTCATAAGAAAGACTGTTAAATAAGGGCATCAATAAGTTGAGTCATTCAGAAGACTATGAGGTAGCCCCCCACATACTAACAACCCCTCTTAGTCTGTAGCATGAGACACCATGATGCTCATTAGAAGCACTTTCTACAATGAATGAGCTTACAAGGGTTGTCTACCTTAGACATGCCCTATCCATATGCCCTATTGTGATAGATGAATGTAAGATTGGTACCCAATGCGGGACCCTCTTTCTTTTAACTAGAGCGGAGAGCTGCTACACAGACTGGTTCTATCTCTAGTAGACCAGACCTATATAAACTTTACACAAACGACTCAATATGCACAAGAGAATGCTTCAAGTGAGCACTTCATGGACATTGGCATGGAGACATACTGGCACAAGCTCCATGTAGTTCCAAACTTTGCAGAGGTATCACTGAGGTATGTTGTGTCTAGTGGTGTCATTCCAGCTTTGGCAGTGAGGTCTTGTTAGCATGAGTAGGCAATGTATGACTGGAGTACCTTAATCCCACGAGAAGAATTTATTCTAAGGGCCCACCATAAATTTATACAGAACTTAGTAACTGCATGCTAAGGTCCGTCTTCCAACAATTGATTTTGCCAGGGAAGCGGCAGTCAGCCGAGCATTTCCTTTGCAGCGACAGTTGCAGGGGAACTGTATCAAGACAGAAAAGGTCCATATAATATATTGACGGCTCGAGTCCACCAAACCGGGATCTACTCTTGCAGAGCATTTCTCCTTTTTGGCTCATGGACGGTTACCCAATAGGCCATTTGGGCAGAGTTTGTCTTGATGTGACAACCCCTTTGATAAATTTTATTAGGGTATTTGTGGTTCAACTCCATAATAATTGAGCAAGTAATCAGATGCAAATCAATTTCAAATGGGGTTGTCTCCTACTGGACCTTTTAGGCCCATTGCTGTGCCCATCGGAAAATCTACTTGTGCTGTGGTGGCCCATTGAAAAAATCCAATTGACTCAGACTTCATTTTGTTGGCCTCCTTATCAACAGGTTTCGGGGTTGATTAGTCGGTGCAATTTTACCCACTAGCAGAGATGGTAGAATTTTTCTGAATGATTCACATTTTGGAGGATCAAACAAGAACATAATTTTTTAAGTTTCTTTACCCACTGGTTTTCCTATATTTGTATAGATACATCTTGTCTGGTGACAGATTACCTTTAAGTTTTTTTTGCTGTTCTACACTA